>NC_066519.1:3489791-3522291 GCF_024679095.1 Eriocheir sinensis
ATTATTATTATTATTATTATTATTATTATTATTATTAATATCATTATTACTATTTTCATTATTATTGTTACTATTAATATTATTTGTACTTATTATATTACCATTATTATTACTAGTGTTATCATTATTACTGTTGTCAGGTTCTTCTTATCATCTTAATTTTTATTATATAGACGAAATGAAGTATTGTAATGAAAGTTGTAGTAGTAGTAGTAGTAGTAGAAGTAGTAGTAGTAGTAGTAGTAGTAGTAGTAGTAGTAGTAGTAGTAGTAGTAGTAGTAGTAGTAGTAGTAGTAGTAGTACTACTACTACTACTACTACTACTACTACTACTACTACTACTACTACTACTACTACTACTACTACTACTACTACTACTGCTACTACTACTATTATTAGTAGTACCACCATCACTACTCCTACTATTGTGTGTGTGTGTGTGTGTGTGTATATGTGTGTGTGTGTGTGTGTGTGTGTGTGTGTGTGTTTAAATAAGCCTGACATCCGCTAAAATGTCACGCATTCTCTCTCTCTCTCTCTCTCTCTCTCTCTCTCTCTCTCTCTCTCTCTCTCATTTTGTCGGACATATTATGTAGCCTTTCGTAAGGTCATATAATACTGTTGGCATCTGTGTCATCGTTTCTTGATGAACATCAAGAAACGATGACACAGATGCCAGATGCGGTCACGTCAGCAACGAAGGCGAGCTGCAATTGGCTGACGATTGAACCTGTCCTTATAGGCACCTCAGCTCAAGAAGAGGCGTGCGTGGCAGGGCGTGGCGGGGTGAGGCTTTCCAGGATAGCGGATGAGTGCACTGTCCAGTAAGGAAGAGAAGAATATAACACAACAGAACACTAGGCTGGCGTGGAGCACCATGACTCCCTTGGCAAGGCATCCGAGTTTCCTGCGTGCGATGCACGGGTCGGCGGGCAGAGCAATGTCTGCAGCAGTGTTTAGGTAAGGGACCGCTGTGCACCAGTTTGTCCTGATGCACGGGTCGGCGGGCAGAGCAATGCGTGCAGCAGTGTTTAGGTAGGGGACCGCTGTGCACCAGTGTGTCCTGATGCACAGGTCGGCGGGCAGAGCAATGTGTGCAGCAGTGTTTAGGTAGGGGACCGCTGTGCACCAGTGTGTCCTGATGCAAGGGTCGGCGGGGTGAGCAATGTGTGCCGAACATTGTTCGGGGAGGGGACCGCTGTGCACCAGTGTGTCGTGATGCACGGGTCGGTGGGGTGAGCAAAGTGTGCAGCACAGTGTTCAGGGAGGGGACCGCTGTGCACCAGTGTGTCGTGATGCACGGGTCGGCGGGGTGAGCAATGTGCCGAACATTGTTCGGGGAGGGGACCGCTGTGCACCAGTGTGTCGTGATGCACGGGTCGGCGGGGTGAACAAAGTGTGCAGCACAGTGTTCGGGGAGGGGACCGCTGTGCACCAGTGTGTCCTGATGCACGGGTCGGCGGGGTGAGCAATGTGTGCAGCACAGTGTTTCGGGGAGGGGACCGCTGTGCACCAGTGTGTCCTGATGCACGGGTCGGCGGGGTGAGCAATGTGCGCAGCACAGTGTTTGGGGAGGGGACCGCTGTGCACCAGTGTGTGCTGATGCATGGGTCGGCGGGGAGAGCAATATGTGCAGCACTGTGTTCGGGGAGGGGACCGCTGTGCACCAGTGTGTCCTGATGCACGGTACGCCGGGGAAAGCAATATGTGCAGCACTGTGTTCCGGGAGGGGACCGCTGTGCACCAGTGTTGTGCCCCAGAGGTGCCGCTAGCACTAACAAGCGAAGCCACAGAAATGACGAGAAATAAACAAGAACGTGGACAACAAGGGGAAAAAAGGCACCGAGGCGAAGGCGACCTAGACGTAAACACCAGGCGTAGACAGAGGCAGGCAGCCCATGGCCCGCGAAGGGAGATGATACATAAAGGACAGAGAGGAAACAAAGAGTGTTCAGTTCGTAAACATTTACCAATGTGCCCAAAACAAGAAGGGTGAAGGCACGTGTGGCTAGAAGAGGGTGCGGCGAGCATCACCAAAGTCCCTTAGGCCAAAACAAATGGGTGAAGGCACGCGTGGCTAGAAGAGGGTGCGGCAAGCATTGAAGCATCACCAAAGTCCCTTAGCCCAAAACAAAGTGGGTGAAAGCACACGTGGCCAGCAGGCGTGGCAGAAGAGGGTGCGGCAAGCATCATCAAAGTCCCTTAGGCTGAAAAATTAAATGAATGTGACGAAAAATATTGACAGAAGGAGTCAGGCCCATTGACGACGGTAAGAAGTGTAGGCGACTGGTCATGGGGAAAAACAGGAGCGAGAAGTGTTACCAGCCCAGCCCAGGACGAAGAGGTGAGTCGGGCAGGACAGGTGACCTCAGCAGACCTCAGCCAGCTCCCGCAGCAGGCGGAAGCAGCCCCAGCCAGCAGTGGCTGTGTTGCTTACCTTTGTCGTGAGTGGAAATGCGGGATTCCAGGGCAATCCGCGATTCTGTGTGCATTATCGGCCAGGAGATTATAGAACAGGAAGTGTGCGGTAGGATTACTCGTGTGGCGATTACTGTGTGTTGGTGTTGGGAACGGGTGAGAGGGAGAACCACTGCCTGTGGCATGACTTGTGCCCGTGTGAGTTTTGTGGCTTGTAGGTAACAGTCTGATTGCGTATCTTTGTTACATTAATGTGACCGTAACGCCGATT
Source organism: Eriocheir sinensis (assembly GCF_024679095.1). Classification (NCBI taxonomy): domain Eukaryota; kingdom Metazoa; phylum Arthropoda; class Malacostraca; order Decapoda; family Varunidae; genus Eriocheir; species Eriocheir sinensis. The sequence goes on from NC_066519.1 coordinate 3,492,481, forward strand.
GTCGTGTGCCTCGCCCACTGCTAACGTGCCGTAACCATTGCACTTACCTACCGAGACGTACTGTGTTGCCTAGAGTGTTGCTTCCATTACTTAAAAATATTAAGGTATACTTTTCCTTTGTTTTCTCCCCGGACTCTGGTCTCCATAACAACTTGAACACGGATTGCGTTACCAAGGCCACGACACGGAGAGGCGCTCACAGCTTGATAACAGCAGGCTTCTGGCGTGTCGGGTTAACAGAAGTGGCCGTGAAGGGAAGCACCACGAAGCCAGTGGGACCAGAGCAGTGCACCGACACACCGTTGCCTGCCAGCTGGCCGCGGCTGTAGTCACTCCTCTAAGAGCAAAGACTTGGAGGCTACCGGATGACAGGCAGGCCAAGAACACAAGGACAACACTTCTTGATCTTTTATTGTTAAAGCTTACAAACACAGCAGTGACAGCAACTTGTGGCTATAGAAGAGCACACTGGTGACGGGCAAACTCTGCTAACTTGTAGCTTTAGGGAACACGACAACAACACCTGTAAAATTATTTAGTACAAATAAACTCACATAATACGACAACAAAACCTGTATAATTATACGGCACAATAAACACACGGAACACGCCAGCAACACCTGAATAATTATACGGCACAATAAACACACGGAACACGCCAGCAACACCTATATAATATATGTAACACCTGTATAATTACACAGCACAATAAACACACGGAACACGCCAGCAACACGCGCACAAGTGTGCGGCACAAAGCGTCAAGCAGCAGCAGGAAACAGATGAGAGAGAGCTAAGAGAAATGGTGGAGGATTCGTTCCTCACTCAAGTTATAACTCAACCGATAAGAGAAAACAATCTGCTGGATCTGGTAAGAGTAAGTGATCCCGACCTCATACGTGACTGTGAAGTTGGTGAGAAAATTAATGGTTGCGATCACCACTTAATCCGTTTCAATGTCAACATAAATCACAAACTCGTAGACAATCTGTTCGTGACACCAGACCACAAAAAAGCAAATTTCAACCTAGCCCGTGAGCTGCTTCCCCCTGCTACCTGCGACCAACTTAACCTCACCTACAATAAAATCGACAACGTGTGGAACGACTTCAGAGATAAGCTTTTGGGGGTAGAGAAGGCTACAGTGCCTACGAAATCCAGGCGAGACCAGAGAAATAAAAAGGGCAGTAAACTTAAAAAAAAAGGAATTATAAAATAATGAAAGAGAATGACACGGCCGAAGTCCGTACACAGTACCACAACGACCTCAGAGCTTGTCGCACCCTTATTCGGAGTAGTAAACGCAACTTTGAAAAACAAATAGCGCGCGACATTAATACCCTTCAGCGCTCAGTGTCACCTAGAGGTGACAGACCTTTGTCTGTGTGTAGTTCTGTTATTTATTTTTGTTTATCCTTTAATTTCGCTTTCTTTTATGCTCAATCATATACGTTTTCTTTGATATATTCCATTGGGGCCATTGTTTACATTTGCAGCAGTTTTGGCGTTGAAGACTGCACTGAAGGATTTTCTCCAAATTCTCAAGTCCCATCACCAAAATGGCGGCCAAAAGGATAAAAAGGTAAGTAAATGAATACAGTGGGCTTTTAGAACAACCCAAAAGGTTGCTAAATAAAGGCAACATGCCAAGATAACTGTGTGATTACTCTTGCATATGTTATCATGTTATAAAAACACCCTGTCACCTGTAGGTGACACTGAGCATTGGACCAACTATACTTATAGTTGTTAATAATAACATTAGACGGTGGTCAGTTTATAATTTGCTATTGCGCCTTTTTTGTCAGTGTGTTCGTCTACTGAGGAGTTTGTGGATATGTTGACTGATTTTTTTTCCTAAATATATATATATATATTTATATATTTATTTATTTATTTTTCAGTCTGACTATCAATGAGATGATTCAAATATTGGAAACTCCAGACAACGAAGACCAAGAATTGATGAATGTAAATGAAGAAATCCGAGGCAGAGATGTAGTAGAAGTCACAGTTTTTCCTCCAGATGATGGGGCCCAGACAGATGAGGATTCATATGATGAAAATACAAGAAATCTGAACCACCTAACTGCAGCTCAGCTAACTTCAGAATGCAAAGTGATGACTGAAGTTATAGATATGGGAGCAACTAAGAATGAGTATACTGAAAAGAAAAGAACATCAAGGAACAGAAAAAAAGAAAGCAAATAGAAAGCTAATGTAGAAATTCCTAGTTATCTGTGAAAGAGCAAGCAATGCAAGCAAATGAAAAAGTAAGTGACTTCATGACTCCTACTGATTTTTTTGAGCTTTGCTTTGATAAGTCAGCGGTAAAGCTATTAGTAGACATGTCAAGAACATTTGCCTCTCAGAAAAACCACACACTAAATGTAACTGAAAGTGAAATGAAAGTGTATATAAGCATTCTGTTGTTGACAGGATATCTTACCCCACAGAATATACGCATGTTTTGGGAAACTAAATCTGACACCCATAATAAATTGGTTTCTCGTAGCATGAGAAGAGGAAGATTTTTGGAGATCCATAAATACCTTCACACCTGTAACAACCACCAACTTCCTGATAATGACAAATTCTGTAAAGTGAGACAGTACCTAGATCATTAGAATTAATGTTTTGTGAAGAACTCAAAATATGTAATGACTACAAATAATATATCAATTGATGAGACAATGGTGCCCTATTATGGACATCATGGCAGCAAGCAGCATATACACGGGAAACCAATTAGATTTGGGTACAAGTTATGGTCAGCAGCAACTCCAGGGGAATATCTGATAAATTTCATCCCACACCAGGGATCAAAGGCAGCCCCCCTTCCAGATCAAGAGAGGCTAGGACTTGGGGCTTCTGTTGTTCTGTCCCTCACATTTCACCTACCTGAGACATTCAAGGCATACAGTCTCTACTTTGACAACTTTTTCACTAATCTTGCACTTCTTGATGAACTTACTGAACTAGGTCATCGAGGAACGGGAACGATCCGAGAGAAAAGAACTGAGAAGTGCCCTTTGGAAACTGCAGCGGAGATGAAAAAGAAGCCAAGAGAATCAATGACAATGAGAACGGCAAAATATATAGTGTTGTTGGATGGCATGACAATAGTATTGTAACACTTGCATCCAACAGTTATGGGTCCCAGCCTATCACAAAAGTAGACAGAGTCGGAAGTGAAAATGAGAAGAGACAAAAGATCAAAGTTGACTGTCCACACGTGGTGACCAAATACAACAAATCTATGGGAGGAGTGGACCGGTTTGATCAGAATATTGCTGTTCAGAGAGTGTCTTTCAGAGGAAAGAAATGGTGGTATCCTCTATTTGCTTTTGGAATTGATGCAGCTTGTCAGAATGGATGGCAGATACATCGAATGTGTGGGAATAGTAATATGACATATTGTGACTTTAGGCGCTCTTTAGTGCAAGCTTACTTAGGAACCTATCAGAAACCATCCACAAAGTCACCTTACTGCGGTGCTAGAGTGGAGAAAAGAGTGCATGTGAAAGTACGCACAAATGCTGATGTATCTGGTCATGTACAAGAGTCATGCAATCAATCCCGCTGTGCAGTGCCACCAGCGGACCAGAGTCATGTGCAGAAAGTGCAATGTACCTCTTCATGTTCATTGCTTTTATGTTTTCCATAACAAATAAGAGAATGGATGCACAGGCCTTTTTATTTGCACGGATTACATATGTTATTCGGTAGGTTTGGAAGTGTATCATGCAGGACTTACTTTTGTTTGGAAGTGTTTCATGCAGGACTTACTTTTGTTTGGAAGCGTTTCATGCAGGACTTACTTTTATTTGGAAGTGTATCATGCAGGACTTACTTTTATTTGGAAGTGTATCATGCAGGACTTACTTTTGTTTGGAAGTGTATCATGCAGGACTTACTTTTATTTGGAAGTGTATAATGCAGCACTCACTTTTGTATAAAGAAATTTCCCATTAGGTCTAGATAGTTCATGTGCTAGCCAACAATTGCACACACACACACACACACACACACACACAGAGAGAGAGAGAGAGAGAGAGAGAGAGAGAGAGAGAGAGAGAGAGAGAGAGAGAGAGAGAGAGAGAGAGAGAGAGAGAGCGAGAGAACCATTTCAATATTTTAGGTTGAAGATGTAATTTTCTTTTTTTTTTTCACTGATATAACATTGATCAATAAATATTCGAAGATATTACGGTGAATAAAATTTCACCAACAACAATTCATAATAGTGTCAAGTGTTGTATAAGATATATAGACAAATATTACTACATATGTCAGAAAATGATCCATTACACTGATTGGTAAGTAAATCTGGAGCTCAGTGTCACCTCTAGGTGACAGCCATTTTATAAGAAAACGAAAGAGATTTCGAAACAATGCATTGGAGTAAAAGTGTTTAAGAATAGTGTCAACACCAACATATAAAATGTTAAAAGACTTTTTATGATAAATAAAAAAATTGGGATTTGAAGGGTTAAGACCAACTCCAACATACATCAGATCGAAAAAGAAAGTCAAATCCAATATTGTTGCCCTTACAGATGAGACCGGATCTGTAACTCAGGATAGTTAGCAGACGGCCAGAATCCTCAACAGTAACTTCGCATTCATATTCACAGTCGAAGACATTGAAACCATTCCCGAGGGCCCTGATACGCCGAGGTGGATCATGCCCCTGGAAATTGGCTCAATATGCGAACAAGAAGTGAAAAAGTACGTGGACAAACTCGACACGAACAAGTCAACGGGACCCAACAGTTTGTCCCCGCGGTTATTAAAAGAGCTTAAACAACAAATACTTCAGCCACTCATTAACATATTTAACCGGTCAGTATAACTGAACAGGGTCCCAGAAGACTGGAAGATGGCGAACGTAACACCGATTTTCAAAAAGGGGACAAAAGCGTTGCATTAAACTACAGGCCCATAGCTTTGACGTCAGTGGAAGGAAAAATACCCGAGAAGATTATTAGAGGCAAACTTGGCAAGTATCTAGAAGACAGTAATATAATCTCCGACACCCAGCATGGCTTCTGAAACAAGCGCTCCTGCCTAACGAATTTATTAAACTTCTTCCAAGGTATATATAAGAACTGGGATGCCCACATTCCCAGTGATGTTATATACCTGGACTTTAAGAAAGCCTTCGACAAGGTACCGCACGAGCGACTCCTTAAGAAGCTGCACTCGGTGGGCATTGGAGCCAATCTGATCGCGTGGATAAGAGATTGGCTCACCGACAGAAAACACCAAGTACTACTCAACGGACAGCCTCCCGATTGGCTTCCAGTCACTAGTGAAGTGCCTCAAGGGTCAGTGCTGGGACCCACTCTCTTTATCATATATATCAACGACCTAGAAAAAGGACTGAAATCCACAATATCTAAATATGATGATGATACCAAGGTGAGTGAAAAGGCCCTCACAAAGATCGACTGCGAAATTATCCAGAAAGACCTCAATCACATTATCGAATGGTCAGAAAAATGGCAAATGTCCTTTAATGTTGACAAATGCAAAGTCATGCACATTGGGTCCATAAATAGTAACCAATTATACATTATGAATGGAAATCCTCTGCAGGCGATGCAGGTGGAAAATGATCTTGGAGTCACTATCAGCAGTGAGCTGAAACACGCGAATCACTGTAAAAAAACATATAACAAAGCCAACACTATGCTCGGGTTCATAGCGAGGAACCTCGAGTGTAAAACGCCAGACGCGATCCTATCCTTATATAATTCCATGGTAAGACCGCACCTTGAGTATGCAGTACAGTTCTGGTCTCCTAATTATAGAAAGTGCATTGATTTACTGGAAAGGATTCAACGACACGCCACAAAGATGACTCCAACCTTATAGGCTCAACCGTGCGAGGAACGACTCAAGCGACTCAATCTCTTTACATTGGAGAAAAGACCCCTACGAGGGGATATGATTTAAGTCTTTAAGTACCTGAAAAAGTTCAATAACGTCGATTACGCCTAATTTTTTGAACTGCAACCCAGCTCAAAAACTAGAAATAACGGTTTACCCATTCAGTCGAGTCGATGTAACACAGACATTGGAAGGAGTTTCTTTTCAAACCGAGTCATCCGCCACTGGAACAATCTTCCCTCAAAAGTAGTAAATGCAAATAACATCAACTCCTTCAAATATCGAATCGACCGTCATTTCGTTGCGTCGGGCGTCATCGATGTACTTTCATCTGCTTCTCAAGCCCCAAGTGGCTGTAGAGCAGATGAAATCACCAAAGCGGGCAACCTCGTAATGAGCCTATAGGCTTTCTGTTGCCTGTATTTCCATGTTTCCATGGTTTGAGGGCCGTCCGCGAACACCGGTGGGGGGGATCAGACGCGGCGGAGGACTACTGGATGTGATCACACACACACACACACACACACACACACACACACACACACACACACACACGCGCGCGCGCGCGCGCGCCAATTAGAGAGAGTTCAGAAGCAGGCTTGCACTCAGATTCTGGACAGTTCTTACACCAACTACGAGAACGCACTCACCTAGCTGAATCTACCCACCCTTCAGGACCGATACCAGATAAACTAAACGAAATTCCACGAGTCCCTCCTTCACAACCCCCACCATAGAGGCCTGCTCCCACTAGACCTACAAGACGCCAATCGTCCCAGTCACAGATCGCACGCACAGATACCGCCTTATCACTGTACCGGCGCTTGTAAAAGCTTTATACATTCAGGGCACCCCCCTCTCTCACACACACACACACACACACACACACACACACACACACACACACACACACACACACACACACACACACACACACACACACACACACACACACACACACACACACACACACACACACACACACACACACACACACAATCACAATCTCTCACACACACACACACACACACACACACACACACACACACGTCGACGGGGCCTTACCATCCAGCCGACGCCCCAGGTGCCCCCAGGTACACCAGCCCGACCATCATGCTGCTGGGAGAATTCGGTTCAGGTGCAGTGCAGTGTTGAGGCCCGTCACTCAGATGGAGTCATGGCTGGGGCAATCAGCACGCCGCTCAACATACGAGGCAGTGCAGACGTTAGATGTTCCCACGCCTACTGCCGCTCGGTCCACCTCTTCCTATCTTGTCTCACCGGCTGGATAGATTAGCAGGTCATCGCTAACTCCATAAGCTGAGTGACGGCCGACACCACTTCTACCTGCACCCCTGCCATCAACTGCGACTTGACTTTTTTTTTACCTGGAGTTGACCTAGAGCTTAGCACCTGACCCGTTACCCGGAAGACCACACCGCCTCCTACCGCACCTACGCACTGCATTCCACCACCTCACCTTCACCCCTACCACCTCAGACCCCCTGGCTATACCCCTTTCACATTGTACATTTTCCTTTTTTTCTACTATTATATTTCAAAATTGTATTTTTAACGTGTATATTTTCAGCTTTACAGCTGCAATCACTTAATAAACCGTTTATTATTATTATTATTATTATTATTATTATTATTATTATTATTATTATTATTATTATTATTATTATTATTATTATTATTATTATTACACACACACACACACACACACACACACACACACACACACACACACACACACACACACACACACACACACACACACACACACACACACACTCCGTGGCTCATCTGGTTAGAACGCTGCGCTGCCAGGCTTCACGGTCTGACAGGACGGCGGTTCGGGCGCGCTCAGGCCGGACTATTTCCGTTGACTAGGAGCGGTTATTGACCCCGTTGAGCAAGGGAGATGGGGTGTGTGGTGTGTGAGGTCCTGGCAGTACCCACAGATCAATGATAAAAAGCACTTGCTCATGTCGGGAGGGTACCTGCTGGCGATTACGAGTCCAACACGTGATCAGGCCGTGGTGAATTACACACACACAGACACACACACACACACACACACACACACACACACACACACACACACACACACACACACACACACACACACACAGAGAGATAAATAGATAGATAGATAGATAGATAGATAGATTGATAGTTTATTGACCACAGTTTCTATTAATTAAATTACATAAAAAAATACGTGATGCCTCTAAATTCTCTTACAGTACTGCACAACCATATAACTCTAATCTTATAAAAATCACATAATACACAAATAAAATAAAATGCATAAAAAAAGATAAAATCAATTAATAGTAATAACACATTAGATCATCATCGACCAACTGTAGTCCAGCTATACACACAAATTACTGACGCAGTAAGTGATAGGACAAGCACTAATCTTATTCCCCGCGAGATGAAATACTCGTACACAACATGCAACGTACAATAACCTAAATACAAATCCAATACAAAACACTAAGCTCGGACCGACATTTCGCTAAACAAGCAAACAACAAAAACAAGAAAAACAAAACTCAAACACTAGTAACGTTTCATGTAACGTAAAATATAAACACATCGACATAATACTCGCACAATGACCTAAAACTTCAATTCAAAACACAAATTAAACCAAGACCTCGTAAGACACAAATCATTTAACAGAGCCATTCACACAAACTAAAATACAAGTACACAAACATAAAAATTCGTATAATAACCGAATAAAACCTCGAAATACAAACCACTCACGTACAGTAAAATACAAACTAAAATGTAAGTAAACAGGCATAAAAACTCGTACACTGCCTCTTAAAATCTAATACAAACCTCAAAGCACAAACCAACACCTCATAAAACAATTAAGAAGAACATATATAAATCAAACCAAATCCTAACTTTCGCTGATTAATGTAGGCCGGTGACACAAATAATTGATCTCTTCATAAAGTGCGTTCTTGTACTATTGATAGTTCACTCACATGTTCTCAAAATATTGTGAACTATGTTACACATTATATCTGGGGCGCGATTGCCTGAGAATAAGTCTTGAGTAGTGTTGTAGCCTTACAATTGCCTAAGGTGTTGTGTGTGGGGTCAGTGTTCCAACACGTGCACCTCCGTCTGCACACACACACACACACACACACACACACACACACACACACACACGCACTGTACTCACACAGTCTGTCTGAGTCCGTGTTTGTTCACACAGTCTGTCTGTGTCCGTGTTTGTCCACACAGTCTGTCTGTGTCCGTGTTTGTTCACACAGTCTGTGTGTGTCCGTGTTTGTTCACACAGTCTGTCTGTGTCCGTGTTTGTTCACACAGTCTGTCTGTGCCCGTGTTTGTTCACACAGTCTGTCTGTGCCCGTGTTTGTTCACACAGTCTGTCTGTGTCCGTGTTTGTTCACACAGTCTGTGTGTGTTCATGTTTGTTCACACAGTCTGTGTGTGTCCGTGTTTGTTCACACAGTCTGTCTGTGTCCGTGTTTGTTCACACAGTCTGTCTGTGTCCGTGTTTGCTCACACAGTCTGTCTGTGTCCGTGTTTGTTCACACAGTATGTGTGTGTCCGTGTTTGTTTATACAGTCTGTGTGTGTCCGTGTTTGTTCACACAGTATGTGTGTGTCCGTGTTTGTTTATACAGTCTGTGTGTGTCCGTGTTTGTTTATACAGTCTGTGTGTGTCCGTGTTTGTTTATACAGTCTGTGTGTGTCCGTGTTTGTTCACACAGTATGTGTGTGTCCGTGTTTGTTCACATAGTCTGTGTGTGTCCGTGTTTGTTCACACAGTCTCTGTCCGTGTTCGTTCACACAGTCTGCCTGTATCGGTGTTTTCCATAGTCTGTGGTGTCTGTGTGACCGCGCCCCGTTTCTGCGAGCGGGGCTTGGTGTCTGTGAACACAACACACTCGTATGAAAGACTGTATCCGGCAACCAAGGTTCAATATTTATTCTAAGTATATTTTATAAACCTGCTTTCGGCACAAGAGGAAGCGGACACGGCCGATACGTGGGCCTTGGTGAATCACTGGGTGGCGCACACATCGCCGGGCACCTGATTTACCTCACCTTGGCGTCGCGTTCCTGTGCACACGGAGAGAAGAAACCACGGCGGCCAGGCCTGAAGCTGAATATTTCTCCTCCTCCTCCTCCTCCCCTTCCCCTTCCCCTTCTCCTCCTCCTCCTCCTCCTCCTCCTCCTCCTCTCCTTCTCTTCTTCGTCATCATTACCACCAGCCTCCCCCCTGCATGGCGGGGCGCGTTGCGTGCTGGCCTGGGTGTGGCAGCAGCCGTGGCCTCCGTGCGCCGAGAGCGGGGTCATACAGACACGCCCTCAGCCCTCCATGATAGTAGGTATGAATCTATAGGCATTTTTTCGCTGAGATTTACTATGCGTGTAAAAGTTTGGCCGTTGCTATAGGGCGGTTTCTAGGACCATTGGGGTCAAATCTAGAAGGGGGGCCAAGATCACATTCCATTAGGGGGGGCGGGGGGGTAGCCCCCTTTCCCGCATGGAGGCAACCCTTGTATTTTCGTTAGTTTTTGTTGTAGAAGGCTGATTTTGGGCTCAAACGACTCATAATAAAGTGTATGAGAACGCAAGAGAAGGTATTCTAGTTTTTGAGACACCTATGTCCCTTGTACCCCAAATGTATTTAATAAAAAGTAGGTATTCTGTTTCTTTGCGACACCCTCTTCGTTTGTACCTCCAAATGCATTTAATACATACATTTTCCTTTATGTACAGGTTTCTATTTCCTGACCTGGCACCATGGACTGGTCTAAGTGTGTTATATGTCAACAAGTATCCAAGGAGGATTTAGTTTGTCCTTCAAGAAGCAGAAATTTTGTTGAGAAAAATGAGGCATATGCAAGTTTTGTCACAATGGTTGGTGCTTTCCGGGATGCTGGGCATCCGTTGAACTTGACAACTGTCCCGACTGTTGAAGAGCTAGTGGAAAATCAAGGAAAGTGGCACAAGAACTGTCGACGCGAGGTCCGAATGGATCGTCTTGAGCGCCTTATTAAGAGAGGCACAACTTCCACTTCTGGACCAGGACCTTTCATGTCTACACCCATGGTTTCACCCCCAGTACCCCGTGTCAGCAGGCAGTCAGGAACAGAGATGAATTCTTCCTGCCTCTTCTGCAATAAACCAGCTACGAAGAGAAAAAAATTGCACCAATTTCAAAAGGTGAGCAGTAACTGTCTCATTATAAGCTACTAGATATACTTTAGCATATTTTAGAATCCCATCTAAAAAATAGAAGGTACCACTGTTTGTGATTCATTGTAGAGGGTAATTACCTATTGAAAATACTAATATTTTGTTATCCATTTTGCAGGTAGAGTTAACAGAAGAGTTGAAAGAAAAAGCGCTTGCAGTGGGAGATGACAACGTTTTGACGAAGGTTGCAGTTGGAGATGTTGTGGCCAACGAGCTCAAGTACCACTCTTCCTGTCTGATCGGTTTTCGCAGAAGGTTTGATGATTCTGAAGCCAATTCTGAAGATACCTTAAATGCTCCCGACACCAGATCTCTAGAAGAAGTTCTGTCACAAATTGATGAAGATTTATCTGAAGGGCGGACTTGCTTTCCTCTTATGGAAATTCACCAAGAGCTGACTCGGAGAGACAAACAGTATGGGTATGAAAGAGAGTGTAACAGAACTCGATTAAAACTTGCAATTCTTCAGAGATTCCCTATTCTGAAAGAGGAAAGTGGATCTAGAAGTGAAGTAATGCTGGTTACCAAGGAATCAATGAAAAATGTGGTCTCTTCATGCCTTGCCTTTAGTTCAAAGTCTTCAGATTCATGCACCTTAGCAAAATCGGCCCTTATCTGTCGCAGAGAAATGAAGCGCTTCTGGGCAGAAGAAAATAATACATTCCTTGTTGAAGAGCACGGTTTCAGGGAGAGGTGCCAACAAGACTCTATTCCCCATGCACTCAAGTTTATGATACTGGTAGGTAAGCGAAACTTATAATGTCATTCAGTCATGTACTATTAATGCATATAGTTCCTAAACTCTGGAATATACAGTATATACATTTCTTTCTAAACTGCTACCTTATTTGCTTTTTTATGCATTTTTCACAGGTATGACACTTTTTGGTCCTTCCTGGGACGAGGATGTAGAAGAAGAACAAGCAACACTCAGCATTTGCCAACTAATTATGTTCAATTCAAAGATAAAGAAATGCAAAACCACTGAAACACCCTTGCCAGTTTACTTAGGTCTATATGCCCATTCTGTGTTTAGAAGTAGTCAGCTCATCGATGAACTGGCTGGCTTTGGTCTCTCTGTAAACTACAATAGAGTGAATTATCTTGAGAAGAAGATGGGACTGTCTGTTACTGAGCAGTTCTCAAAGGAAGGAGTAGTTACTCCATCTGGACTTCGCCTTGGGCTCTACACTGTCGCTGCATGTGATAATATCGACCACAATCCTTCCTCTCGCACGAGAAAAGAATCCTTTCACGGGACAGCTATTTCTCTGTTTCAGTCTCGAGTGGGACTCGACGATGGAGAACTGAGGGGTCGGACTAACGTTGGCAGTGGTGGTGGTTTACTAAAACTGCCTGATGATTATGTCAAAGTTCCTCCTTTAATGGCTGGTATTAATGCCTCTCTCCCTGCCTGCTCACCTGTCACATTCAGTGTTGCCAATGACTTACCAAATGAGAGATGTGAAGAAGAAAACTGGGCAAGAATGGTAATCTCAAAACTCGAACAAGAAGAGGAAGACACTTTAATTACATGGTCAGGCTATCATGCCTCGTCTTGCAGTGAAGTCGTCCCATGTCTGAGTGGGCTCTATCCCCTCTTCAAAGAATCCTCCACTGATCCAGCCATGATCCTCCATGCAATGTGTCTTGTAATGAAAAGTGTAGCCTACCTAAACCCTTCTCAAAAACCAGTGATTACAGGAGATCAACCTATTTATGCCATAATGAAAAAAATGCAGTGGTCTCATCCTAACCTTGTGGGGAATATGGTGGTGATGCTGGGAGGTTTTCACATAGAGAAGCATCTGCTAAAGTGTCTTGGTGATATATTGGAACGTTCAGGATGGTCCACAGCTATTGTTGAGGCTGGCATTGCAAGACAAGGAACAGCTGATGCCTTACTTAAGGCTACTCATGTTACCAGATCAAGGTGATTAACTCTCATAAGCTGTTGATGTTGTCAAGACTGAGCAATGGAGTATGGTGCTCATGTGTTGTAGAGGTTGGCTGCTGACAACAGTGTTGTCCTGTCGTGTCTGTTTTGTTTGGTCTAGTCTGTTTGTCCTGCCTATTTCGCAATATTGTTTTGTCTGTGTTGTCCTGTCCACTTTCTTGTGTTATGTATCTATTGCCAGATTGACTGTAATGAAGTTTTAACGTTTCCAGGTATGTCCAGCAGGTGACGTATGTAACAATGAGGAAGTTGTTGCAGGAAGCCCATACTGAACTGCAGCCAGAAGTGACAGTTGAAGAATGGATCACTTCGATGGAGAAGTCTCCAACATTCGTGTTCTGGATGTCTTTGCTGAAGTTTCAAGAGATATTCTTCATATTCATCCGTGCTCAGCGCTGTGGCAACTTCAGTCTGTATGTGGAAAGTTTACAAGCCCTTGCGCCCTACTTTTTGCACTTGACCACTACAATTATGCAAGATGGCTTCCAATTCATATACAAGATCTTCTAGAGCTTGATGAACATACACTCGAGGCTTTTCAATCCGGCAACTTCGTGGTCAAGAGATCCAAGAAGCGATTTTCTCTCGCAGTAGACCAGGCTCATGAACAGCTCAACAAGATTATCAAAGGTACCGGTGGAATTATTGGCCTTACACAGGACACTGTATCACTTGTGAAGTGGTCACTCTGTGGACCTATCCTCAGTGAACTCATTGAAGACTTCAAACAAAGCATTTGGGATGAAAACACTGATGTATTCCACCATGACGAGGGAAAGAAACGTCAATTAAGTTTTGCTGCAGATGTACGAAACCTCATTGATGTTATCCGGAGCAAGGGAAATCCATTCCTTGATCGGACAGAAGATTTGGTCAACCTCGATGGAGTGATAAGTGAGGACAGTCAGTCTGTGTTTGAACTTGAAAAGGTGGGACAAAAGCAGTACAATGAATTTGTTAAAAAAGTTATTGTTGAAAGAACGGTGCCTGTGGATAATGCCATAAAGAAGAACAATATCCTCATCTTCAAGATCAAAGCGCATCGAAAACCTCAGCCAAAGAAGTTCCAACTTTTCAAATCCAATGCATCCCTCTTTTGTAGAATGTATATTGCCTCAGACAAACGAGGAGGTGATTTAAAAACTTTCTTCGCACACGAGGCACATTGCTTTCCCCCCTCAATGGCCTACAGTGAAGATAAAATGTACCATCCAAATAAGTCAGCCATTGTGCAGTGCATCCTCAATGAAGGAAGTGATGATGAACACTGTTCCACTTCTCTGCATGGCTATGATGCAGTCATCCATGACGGGGGATCCCTCATTCATTCCCTCATTCCTCGTGGAAATCACAACTTCCAGACTTATGGTGAATGCCAGTTGCTCAAACTGATTCACACGGAATTGCGCAAAACCTCACGAGTGGATGTTGTTTGGGACTGTTACCGAGAACACTCCATAAAGGAAGAAATTCGAAGTGACAGAGGTAAGGGATCACGGTTGAAAGTTTCTGCTAGGGTTCAGATCCCTAAGAATTGGTGTGAGTTTCTGCAGGACAGCAAGAATAAGACCGAATTATTTAGTTTTCTAACATAAATTGTATTGAAAGGAGTCAGTGGCCTGGGAAATGTTTATATCACAGGTGTTGAGAGCAACACAGTGCGCCATGTTGGTCCGGGAGATGAAATGGTTGGTGAATTTAAACAAGAGGAAGCTGACACCAGGATTGTGGTACACATTCTTCATGCGCTGAATTCTTCCTGCTCCTCCATCATTGTAAAGACATCAGATTCAGACATTGTTGTAATCCTTATTGGTCACTATGGCCAATTCCACGAAATCAGTGAAGACTGTCAAATTCACGTGCTGTATGGAACTGGGAAAAACAAAAGAATTCTAAGCATTGGATCAATGAGTAATGCATTGGGTCCCGCCAGATCAATTGCCCTCCCTCTTTTTGTCGCACTGACAGGCTGTGATACAACATCGGGCTTCAAAGGAAGATCAAAAGGAATTTGCTTTAAAGCCTGGAAAAGAAGTCCACCAGAATTGACTGATGTCTTCTGTGATCTCTTGAAACAACCCTTCCAGACCTTCAGTGAAGATTCTTCTATTTTCAAAGCATTGGAGAATTTCTTTGTAAATATATATGGAGGAAAGTCAGGCCCAATCAATGAACTGCGTCGCACAATTTTTTGTGAAAAAAGTAAAAATGTTGAGTTTATGCCACCAACACAGAATGCTCTGTTTCAGCATTGTCTTCGGGCAGTGTTTCAAGGAAGTGTTTGGGCTACAGCTCATGACCCAGAAATTGAGGAGCCGGACCCATGTTTGTACGGCTGGAAGAAGACGTCTGATGGAGCATACAAACCTGTGTGGATGACAGTTCCTGAAGTGTCTCATGTGTGCCAGGAACTTATTAAGTGCAGCTGTCGAAAAAGCTGTTCTCTAATGTGTACATGTGTGAAAAACAATCTTACATGCACAGATTTATGCAAATGCACCTGTTATGTAGAAAAATAACTTTTTCCTGATGTACTATGGTTCATATTGTTCATATGATATTACTGTTTAAGTGTATCTTTCCCAACAAAACGTCGACGCAAGTATCGTAATGTCTGTTACGTATTGCATGTACGTAGCTACATATGAAAAAATTGTAATTTTGTATTATCATATTCAGTTTTTTATTTTATGCAAATGAACACATTATATAGAAAAATCACACACACACACACACACACACACACACACACACACACACACACACACACATATATATATATATATATATATATATATATATATATATATATATATATATATATATATATATATATATATATATATATATATATATATGGTCGTTTTCTTGGCAGAGATCAGTGTATTATTCCCAACATTATGTCTGCATAAGGATCTTAATTGCTGTAAACTTTATTTCTTCCATTATACTGTATGTATATAAAAGAAAATTTCATAATTCTATATCTATGATAATACGCTTTGTAATTTCTTTATTAGGTGCATCCCAGATATAAAGAATACCTTCTCTTAAGTTCTCATACACTTTATTATGAGTCGTTTGAGCCCAAAATCAGCCTTCTACAGCAAAAACTAACGAAAATACAAGGGCTGCCCCCATGCGGGAAAGGGGGCTACCCCCCCGCCCCCCTAATGGAATGTGATCTTGGCCCCCCTTCTAGAAGTGACCCCAATGGTCCTAGGAACCACCCTATAGCAACGGCCAAACTTTTACACGCATAGTAAATCTCAGCAGTGTATTCACACCTACTATGACTCCCGGGGGGCGCGCCTCGGGGTGAGGCAAGCACCATCATCGAGGCCTGAATTTTCTTACTGGCGGCAGTGTGCGGGCACTTAGAACTCGTCGTAGATGTGCTCCACGTCCTCCGTGACCCCTGAAGGTGTGCCCGGGAGTGCTCGCCTCGGGGTGAGGTAAGCACCATCGTCGTGGTCTACATCGTCGTACTGTCGGCAGGGTGCGGGCGCTGCTATCTCGTCGTTCATGCTCTTGTCCTCCGTGCCCCCTGAGAATGTGCCCTGGGGTGCTCGCCTCGGGGTGAGGTATCCACCATCGTCGTGGTCTACATCGTCGTACTGTCGGCAGGGTGCGGGCGCTGCTATCTCTTCGTTCATGTTCTTGTCCTCCGTGGCCCATGATAATGTGCCCTGGGGTGCTCGCCTCGGGGTGAGGTAAGCACCATCGTCGTGGTCTACATCGTCGTACTGTCGGCAGGGTGCGGGCGCTGCTATCTCTTCGTTCATGTTCTTGTCCTCCGTGGCCCATGATAATGTGCCCTGGGGTGCTCGCCTCGGGGTGAGGTATCCACCATCGTCGTGGTCTACATCGTCGTACTGTCGGCAGGGTGCGGGCGCTGCTATCTCTTCGTTCATGTTCTTGTCCTCCGTGGCCCCTGAGAATGTGCCCGGGGGGGCGCGCCTTGGGGTGAGGTAACCACCATCGTCGTGGTCTACATCCTCGTACTGGCGACAAGGTGCAGGCGCGTTGACCTCCTCGTAGATGGGCTCCTCGTCCTCTGTGACCACTGAGGATGTGACCGGGGTGGCGCGCCTCGGGGTGAGGTAAGCACCATCATCGTGGTCTACATCGTACTGGCGGCAGAGTGCAGGCGCGGTGATCTCCTCGTATATGTGCTCCTCCTCTTCTTCCTTCTCGCCGTCCATGTACAGATAGTCGAGCTCCTCCTGCCGCGGCGGCACGCGCGGGAGCACCGCGGCGACCCTGGGCAACTCCACGTGATTGTCGTCGGCCTCAACTTCGCCGCCGACGGCCCAGGAGGCGTCCAGCCCACTCCGCAGCGGCACGCGGGTCTTTCGCTGCCGGATGCACCTCTTTGCCACCAGCATAACAGCAACAGCAACAATATTCACCACCACCAAGACAACCACAACTGTGACTACCTCTGTCGTTATGGTGGTGGTAGTAGGGGTAGTGGTGGTGGTTGTAGGGGTGATGGTGGTGGTTGTAATGGTGTTGCTGGTGGTGTTTGTAGGGGTGATGGTGGTGGCTGAAAAGGATTTTGCTGGTGGTGGTTGTAGGGGTGATGGTGGTGGCTGTAAGGATGTTGCTGGTGGTGGTGGTGGTGGTGGTGGTCTTATGGACTCGAAGATTAGGACAGCGTACATTTGTGGGCCATTTTGATTGAATGCCTTTTACACTACATGGCTTCGGGTCCTCTAATCTCCACCTTGAGGGCCCCTGAGCCTTGACATTAAGACTCAGGTCACCAGGGAAGTGGCCATCTTTGTTACACCAAAGACTACATTCACCAATCTTTACTTGAAACGCAAGAATATTGTTTGTGTGAGGCAGTCTCCCAACACCTGCCTCCAACCTCCACCACTCTGCTTCCCGAGGGAAGCAAGCATTGTCCAGCCTGAACCAGCCATCGTACCGCCAGCCATCGCCCGCCGCCAAGAGGCTGACGCCCTTGAAGCCTGGTTCGGGGTGCACGTACATGTTTAGTTCACTGTACATCCCCACATGTGGCAGGGTGCCAATGTTCGCCCATTCTTCATCCCCCGAGATGATAATAATGGCGGGGCAGCGCGGGTCCAGGGCGTGGCTGCGGGAAGCTCCGAGTGCGAGCATCAATGACTTAAGGAGCAGCAGGAGTAAGGACAGCGTGGCGTTCATCGTGGCTCACTGTGTATGTGTGCGCGGACTGAGGAATGGGCGAACACTGGACCGTATGTGTTAGTAAGGGTGAGGTAAGACACCACCTGGACATCCGCTGAAAATGTCACAATCTCTCTCTCGGTGGAGATTTCAGCGAAGGCAGTGCGTCAAGATGTGTTCCACTTTGGAATTCAAACAGTCTAAGAACCTTACACAGCAGAGTCAGGTGGGCAATGAACAGCACAGACGTGTTCAGTGACAGAATGGCAGCGTAGTCTTTGCCAAGTGGTGGAAAGTTTTGAAGAGTCAAGGTCGTGGGCACGAGGGCGATTGATGTCGCTGCACACGTAGACGCATCATCCTGCTTTGGATTAAAGGTTAGGATAGAGATAGTAGCAGGGAAGAGAGTAGAGATTGCTGTCCGTAGCCTTCAAGACCTTTGTTTCGTTTAGGACAGAATGTGAGGCTCAGAGAGAGTTGGTGGAGTTACCAAGACACCTCTTTCGGTCCATGCCATAAAAATGGGGCCGACCGGGGGACACTAATGGTTCCCTCCACAGATGGCGACCCCAGAAGGAAGAAGACAAAGAGAGCAAGAAAAAGATGTGTAGGAGAGAGAGAGAGAGAGAGAGAGAGAGAGAGAGAGAGAGAGAGAGAGAGAGAGAGAGAGAGAGAGAGAGAGAGAGAGAGAGAGAGAGAGAGAGAGAGAGAGAGAGAGAGAGAGAGAGAGAGAGAGAGAGAGAGAGAGAGAGAGATTTACATAGATTTACATAGAAAATCAGACCACACAGACCCCATGGTCCAGACTTGGTGGTCTGTCCTTAAACCTAAGTGATTTTACATTAATCAGAAGACTCCAAAACGTTGCATTTCTACTCTAGTTGATATTAAGTTGAAGGAAGTGACGGTCGAGCTTATTTTTGAAGGAGTCAATCGTGTTACACTGGACCACTGACGGTGGAAGCTTATTCCATTCTCGCACTACAACGTTGGTGAAGAAAAATTTGGTGCAATCTGAATTTACTTGTCTACATCTGAGTTTTACGCCATTGTTCCTCGTGCGCAAAGTGTCATCGATCATAAACAATGTTGATCTGTCTACATTCGTGAAACCATTAAGTATTTTAAAACATTCGATCAGTTTTCCTCGGAGGCGACGTTTCTCAAGAGAGAACATGTTAAGGGTAGAAAGCCTTTCTTCGTAGGATTTGTTGCGCAAGGAAGGGATCATTTTCGTTGCCCGACGCTGAACACCTTCTAATTTAGCAATATCCTTTGCATGGTGGGGAGACCAAACCTGTACCGCATATTCCAAGTGGGGTCTGACTAAACTGTTGTAGAGCGAGTATTACATCTTTATTCTTGAATACAAAGTTTCTTTTAATGAAGCCCAACATTCTGTTCGCTTTATTTGCTGCATCGATGCATTGCTGTGAGAATTTGAGGTTTGACGCGATTTTGACCCCCAAGTCTTTGACGCATTGAACGCTTTTGAGTTTAACGCCGCGCATTTCGTATTCGAACTTCTTATTCCTCGTTCCAACTTGAAGGACCTGGCACTTGTCTACGTTAAAGGGCATCTCCCATCTATCCGACCAAGCTGAAATTTTGTGCAAATCCTCTTGGAGGCTTTGCCTGTCTTCGTCAGTGAGAACCGAGTTGCCAATCTTTGTGTCGTCTGCAAATTTACTAATGCGGTTATTGAGTCCAACATCCACGTCGTTGATGTAAATAATGAAGAGCACTGGGCCAAGGACCGAGCCCTGAGGGACGCCACTAGTGACAGGCGCCCACTCTGAGTTAAATCCGTCAATCACTACTCTTTGTTGTCTGTTGCTCAACCAATTCGCGATCCATTGGTTTACTTGACCGTCAATACCTATTTGCTTTAATTTGTAAAGTAATTTATGATGCGGGACTTTATCAAACGCTTTCTGGAAATCAAGATAGACTACGTCCAGTGATTTGGTTACGTCATAAACAGTGAAGAGGTCGTTATAAAAGGTTAATAGGTTTGATAGGCAGGATCTTTTGTTTCGGAAGCCATGTTGTGAGTCCCCAATCAATGAGTGGCTTTCAAGGTAATTCACAATTTTGTCTCTAATTATGCCCTCAAGTAGCTTACCTACAACCGAAGTTAGGCTAATGGGCCTGTAATTACCTGGTACTTTTTTGTCTCCTTTCTTGAAAATCGGTGTCACGTTAGCCTTTTTCCAATCTGAAGGGACGATGCCTTGTCGCAAGGACATATTGAAAACGGTTGTGAGGGAGGAGAGTATTTCGCTCTGTTTCTTTCAGCAGAGTTGGATATACTTTGTCAGGTCCAGGACTTTTATTTGTTTTAAGTGAATGGAGAGCTTTAAGGACTTCATCGGTTGTTATTTCAAAATTAGGCAATGCATGCTCGAGATTTACAATAGTACTGGTGTTGGTGGTAGCGAGAGGAAGACTGTTAGTATTAAACACCGAGGAAAAGTAATTGTTTAAGAGGTTTGCAATGTGTTGGCTGTCAGTCACTAGTGCACCGTCGCTGTTTGTTAAAGGTCCAATACCACTTTTGATCGCCTTTCTGTTGTTTATGTAACTGAAGAAAGATTTCGGATTATTTTTACAGTTGGCTGCAATATTTTCTTCGTATCTACGCTTTGCCTGACCTACTAGTCTTTTTACTCGTCGCCTGGCATCATTATAAAGTCTAATGTTTTCGGGCGTGCTTTGTTCTTTCTTTAACCTGTAAAACAATTTTCTCTCATTGACTGATTGTTTAATTTCGCTATTAAACCACGGTGGGCTGTTATTTGTGTTAATTTGCTTCGCACACGGGGACGAATGTGTTCTGCTGAGTGAGTAAGTGATTTTTAAGGCTTAGCCAGGCTTCCTCTACGTTGCCGTCATCTGATAGTTGTATTTCTGTTAGTTTTTGTCGGATTTCTACGAAGTTAGCTCTTTGAAATTGGGCACCTTTACTTTATTTTCAGTCACTGATGATTGAGCTTTAATGTCGACGCGCACTAATTTATGATCGCAAGAACCGAGATGTTCTCCTACCGTGACACTACTGACAAGGTTATCTTGGGTCGTTATAACAAGGTCGAGTATATTATTTTGTCGAGTTGGCTCAGAAACCATTTGGCTTAGATAATTTTCTTCTAGAAATTCGATCATTCTATGTGACTCGCCTTCTGTACCTGACAGTGTCGCCCAGTCGATATGGGGGAGGTTAAAGTCTCCTAATATCAGTGAGTCGCTGTTATTAAGTGACTGCCTTAAGACGCTGTACATTTCAAGGTCGTCATCGAGTGATTGCCCGGGAGGTCTGTAGGTGACAGATATATTTAAGTTGACTTGCAATGTTTACTCGCACGCACAAATGTTCAACGTTACTGTTTCCCGGTGTTTTGTCAGTGGGTTGCAAATAGCTTTTGACATAAAGGGCGACGCCACCGCCTCTACGGTTTACACGATCTTTGTTGAAGAGTCTGTAGCCATCTATGTTGTATTCGGAACTTAAATCAATATTTGTGGTGTCGATAAATGTTTCGGTTATAGCAATTATGTCAAAATTTTCTGTTAAAGCAAGACATCTCAGTTCATCAAATTTGTTTCTTAGGCTACGCGCATTGAAACTAAGGATGTTTAAGTTATCTAGAGGCTTAGTAATAGAGGTGGTGGTACTTGCGGGATCACGGTTACGGGTTTGTTATGATGCACGGCGTCTATTTACACGGGTGGGGTGGAGGGACGTGGCCGTGACTCGTTTTTGTTCGGATGACACGCACTGCTTCGTTGAGGAGCCTTCCGAGTCTGGCTGCCCCGATGGGAGAAAGGTGCAATCCGTCCCTGTGAAAGAGCTCATTTTGTCCATAGAAATTGTCCCATGTGTTGAGGAACTCCACGTCAAGCTCCCTGCAAAGAGTCTGTAAGCGGTTGTTGAGGCTGAAGGCCTTACTGAAAAAGTCGCTCTCCGCCCAAGTCCGTGGTAGAACTCCTGAAATCAAAATGTTAGGGGATTTAGTCTTATACTGCTGGATGAGCCTACGGTACTTCTCCAGGAGTTCCTCAGACCGGGTCGTGGTGATGTCGTTCGTACCTGTGTGAATAACAAACAGTGAATCATTAGTAGCCTGGGGGGAGATCTCCTCAAGAGCAGCAGTTATGTCGTCGATCCCAGCACCAGGATAGCAATAGTTCCGTCTTCGACGAGGAACTCTGCCGCAGAACTCAACGACCTGCTGGCGAATCATGGAGTCACCCACCAGGAAGGTGCTCTCCTGCTCGTCCTCCTCCTCCAGAATGGCAAACCTGTTGAAGCAATGAACAGGATAGAGAGAGAGAGAGAGAGAGAGAGAGAGAGAGAGAGAGAGAGAGAGAGAGAGAGAGAGAGAGAGAGAGAGAGAGAGAGAGAGAGAGAGAGTTTCCTGTTGTTCGTAGATACGTTTACCCTCAATTTTTTTTTCTTCCTTTATCTTCATCCCAATTGATTGAAATCAACCGCCACACCAAGAAGATCATGGATAGCTGGCACAAACCAAAAACAACAGAAAAGAAGCAAGAAATTACCATCTTCTACAGAGCATTATTCTCGACATCACACAAGGAAGAAGAAAGGATCATGAGGCAGATAGTGCACCGCAACCTAAAACCCACAAACCAGGAGAAGATCAGCCTCCGAATATACTACAAAAACAAGAAAACAAGCCACCTCCTACTGAAAAACAATACTCGCCCGGATAAAGAGACAACCCAGAAGTCTGATGTCATATACAGGTTCAACTGCACTAGAGGAAACTGCGTAGTCCTCTCCTCCTCGTATATCGGCATGACGACAATGAGGCTGTCTCGGCGACTTACATTCCATCTATCTGCCGGAGCCACCAAAAAATACCTTCGAGAAGAACACGGAGAGACAATAACAAGAAGCACCCTGGAAGAAAACATAGAAATTCTGGATACCTGCCAGGATAGGCGACGACTCCCAATATTGGAGGCCTTGTACAAACAAGAACTCAAGCCAAAACTCAACATCCAGGCTGAGGACCTACAGGCCCTACCGAGCATGCGCCGACAAACAGGCAGCCATCAGTCATCGATGCGCGCGCACGAGGGACACGGGACGAGCCAATCAGCGTCCCGCCCAGAGGAGAGTAGCAGCGAGGCTCCAGCTTAAAAGGAGCCGCGCGCCATCCACTTACCATTCTCACCTTAACACCAGGGGAAGGAACATCTCTCTACTTGCTGCTGATGAAGGGTTAAGAACCCGAAATCCGGATCCAGCCAAATGACTACCTACGGCGAAGTCATACAACTCCTATCAAAAGAGAATAGAACAATACTAAGACAAAAAGAAAGTACATTGAAGAAAATAATATATATATATATATATATATATATATATATATCTATATATATATATATATATCTATATATATATATATATATATATATATATATATATATATATATATATATATATATATATATATATATATATATATATATATATATATATATATATATATATATATATATATATATATATATATATATATATATATATATATATATATATATATATATATATATATATATATATATATATATATATATATATATATATATATATATATATATATATATATATATATATATATATATATATATATATATATATATATATATATATATATATATATTTATATATACGCCTCAAAAACACTGTTTCTCCACCTATCAACTCGACACAATCTTCCAAACAATCATCCTCTATTCTTCGACAACACTCAGCTATCACCTTCTTCAACACTAAACATCCTCGGTCTAACGGTCTAACCTTAACGCAAAATCTCAACAGAAAACTTCATATCTCATCTCTTATTAAATCAGCTTCATCGAGGCTGGGCGTTCTGTACCGTCTCCGCCAGTTCTTCTCCCCCGCAGAGTTGCTATCCATTTACAGGGGCCTTGTCCGCCCTCGTATGGAGTATGCATCTCATGTGTGAGGGGGCTCCACTCACACAGCTCTCCATGACAGAGTGGAGTCAAAGGCTCTTCGTCTCATCAGCTCTCCTCCTCATACTGATAGTCTTCTACCTCTTAAATTCCGCCGCCATGTTGCCTCTCTATCTTCTGTCGATATTTTCATGCTGACTGCTCTTCTGAACTTGCTAACTGCATGCCTCTCCCCCTCCCGCGGCCCCGCTGCACACGACTTTCTACTCATGCTCATCCCCATACTGTCCAAACCCCTTATGTAAGAGTCAACCAGCATCTTCACTCTTTCATCCCTCACGCTGGTAAACTCTGGAACAATCTTCCTTCATCTGTATTTCCTCCTGCCTACGACTTCAACTCTCTGAAGAGGAGGGTATCAGGACACCTCTCCTCCCGAAATTAACCTCTTTTTTTTGCCGCTCCTTTGACCTCTATTCAGGAGCAGTAAGTAGCGTTTTTTTTTTCTTGACGTCCTAGAACTATCTCCTTAGCTTTAAAAAAAAAAAACACACACACACATATATATATATATATATATATATATATATATATATATATATATATATATATATATATATATATATATATATATATATATATATATATATATATATATATATATATATATATATATATATATATATATATATATATATATATATATATATATATATATATATATATATATATATATATATATATATATATATATATATATATATATATATATATATATATATATATATATATATATATATATATATATATATATATATATATATATATATATATATATATATATATATATATATATATATATATATATATATATATTACGTCTCAGCCTATAGCGCCAGTTGGCTTTCTTGAGGGTCCTGGAGGATAGTCGGCCCCAGCCCGTCATGCCGCAGGCAAGTGTTTTTTTTTATAGTGGCGCCATCTTTTCTTGGCTCATGTTTCCCCCCCCCTCTAACTCTTTCTTGATTCACTTTGACATTTTCCTCTAGAGTCCGGGTAGTCTTAGGCCACTCGACGGTGAATGAAAAATCCAAGGTGGTAGTTTGGGGATTCGAACCTGCGTCGTCCATCACGCGGTGCGGTGAATGTGTGGAGAGAGAGAGAGAGAGAGAGAGAGAGAGAGAGAGAGAGAGAGAGAGAGAGAGAGAGAGAGAGAGAGAGAGAGAGAGAGAGAGAGAGAGAGAGAGAGAGAAAGTTTATTCCACTTGCAGTGGTTATTCATTCTTTAAGCACAATCTTAAGATAAATATATAAAACATTAAAAGCATTGTTGTATAATTATAAAACAGAAAAAAAATGTTAAGATAATAAAATCCATACACAGTAATATGTTGAAAATAATGTTAATAATGATAATAATGTTAACAATAATTACAATAGTATTAAATGAAAAGAAATAAAATGAGTAATTCAATATAAAAGGTAGCAGGTAGAGCTCGTGCCGTGAACACTGCTGTATCAAAATTTATTATCGTCAACTACTATATTTTCTAGTTCAGCCTTGACGGTGTTAAGGTGTCGGCCCCTTGGGTGTGGGCGGCGGGCCGTTCCATCATTCAGCTTTGAGGATGTTAGGGTGTTGGCCCCTTGGGTGTGGGCGGCGGGCCGTTCCATCATTCAGCCTTGAGGGTGTTAGGGTGTTGAACTCTTGGGTGTGGGCGGCGGGCCGTTCCATCCAGGCTTGAGGGTGTTAGGGTGTCGGCCTCTTGGGTGTGGGCGGCTGTGTGATGGTTATGGTGACTGTGTTCACGTCAACGGGTAGGGGCCGGAAACACGGCACTGTCGAGTTTGATTTGGCGTCTCTTGTATTCACGTCTTGGTCGATGTATTACAGAGGGAATGTTGTGTTTTTTCGTACGCAGCTATACCGACGTTTGCGAAAGTAATATTAAAATCATCTGTTTTAATCTGGTCAGCTTCAGATGTTTTGCACTGTACAATAATGCTCCAAGGAGAGGCAATGTTGCCTTCAGAGACACGCCAGTCCTCGTCGACAGACGGACTTGGTCTGCTAGATCTCGATTTCGATGCCTTTGGCAAAGACCCGTGCACCCTCGTGCAGGATGCAGCATTTTTTTCCCATGTGATAATAGGGGGAAATATTAAAATAAATGTTACCTTCAGCATTACGTACGTATGTTCATGATAGTACGCGTCTCTTATCTCTCCACACTTTTCTTCCATCCTCTTCCTATTTCTCCTCACCCCTCTCTCTTCTCTTCACACTTTTCTTCCTTCCTTCTCCTCTTTCTCCTCACCCCTCTCTCTTCTCTTCACCCCTCTCTCTTCTCTTCACACTTTTCTTCCTTCCTCCTCCTCTTTCTCCTCACCCCTCTCTCTTCTCTTCACCCCTCTCTCTTCTCTTCACACTTTTCTTCCTTCCTCCAACTCATTCTCCTCACCCCTCTCTCTTCTCTTCACCCCTCTCTCTTCTCTTCACACTTTTCTTCCTTCCTCCAACTCATTCTCCTCACCCCTCTCTCTTCTCTTCACACTTTTCTTCCTTCCTCCTCCTCTTTCTCCTCACCCCTCTCTCTGCTCTTCACCCCTCTCTCTTCTCTTCACACTTTTCTTCCTTCCTCCAACTCATTCTCCTCACCCCTCTCTCTTCTCTTCATCCTTCTCTCTTCTCTTCACACTTTTCTCTCTTCCTCATGCTCTTCCTCCTCACCCATCTCTGTTCGTCACTTCTCACTTTTCTTCATTCCTCTTCCTTTTCCTTCTCCTCACAGATCTTCCTTCTTCTCTTCTCTCTTCTTTCTTTCTTCTCCTCTTCCTTTTCCTTTTTCTCCTCACACATCTCTCTCCTCCTCACACTCTTTCTCCTCTTCCTCCTCCTCTTCACGCATCTCTCCTTTTCTCTCTGTTTTCTTTCTTTTCCTCTTCCTTTTCCTTTTTCTCCTCACACATATCTCTTCTTCTCTTCCCTCTTTTCTTCCTCTTCGTCCTCCTCTTCCTCTTCCTCTTCCTCCTCTTCACACATCTCTTCTTTTCTTCTCGCTTCCCTCTTTCTTCCTCTTCCTCTCCCTCTTCCTTCTCACCCATCTCTTTTTCTCTTCACACTTCCTTCCTTTTCCTCCTCCCCTTCCTCGCACATATCTTTCCCTCTCTTCTCACTTTTTCCTTCCTCTCCCTCTCCCTCCTCCTCCTTTTCTACATATATTGATGACACATCCTTGAGTAGTATTAGCGACATTGTAGAAAGTGATATAGTACAAATTATCGATAATATTAAAGTAAACAAAACGCCCGGCCCAGATGAAATATACCCGCGTATTCAAAAAGATGCAAAACATCAGATCAGCAAGCCCCTCTTGAACATATTCTCAAAGTCACTAAACACAGGAAATGTACCACTAGAATGGAAACTCGCTAACGTAACTCCTATCTTTTAAAAGAGGTGACGAGTCCCAACCAGGTAATCATCGACCGATCAGACTAACGTCAATCGTGTGACAAATTTTGGAGACGATCATTCGTGGAAAAATGGTAAAGTTTTTTTTAAGATAACAGACTAATTAAGGATTCGCAACATGATTTTCGAAACAAACGTTCCTGTTTGACTAACTTTCTCAATTTCTTCAGCTACATCTTTAATGTATACAATGAAAGTCAATCAGTAGACATTGTATATTTGGACTTTCAGAAAGCATTTGAAAAAGTCCCTTACAACCGCCTCCTTAACTCCGCCTTATAACTGGTAATAATCATAAGTGGCTCAAAGACTGCCTTACCGACCATAAACAGAGAGTTGTTGTGAATTGTATATCATCTGACTAGCGAGATGTCAAAAGCGGTGTTCCACAGGGGTCGGTGTTGGAACCTGTTCTGTTTTTAGTGTACGTAAATGACATTGACGAGGGGCTGTCGTGAAAAATATCGAAATTTGCAGACGACACAAAAAATAGCCAGCAGAGTTACTACGACAATGGATAAAGAACACTTCCAAGCTGATCTCGAATGTTTAAGCAGTTGGGCACGAATATGGCAAATGAATTTCAATATTGAAAAGTGCAAGGTTATGCATATCGGAATCAACAACGATCGTATTCATTATCAAATTAACGGTGTGCAACTTTCTGAAGCCAGCAAAGAAAAAGATCTTGGAGTAATAGTTTCGAACGATCTTAAAACGAGTCAACATTGCACAAAAGTAGTAAAAACTGCCAACAAACTGATAGGATTGATTGGTCGTACATTTGAACACAAATCAGAAAAAGTAATATTGACACTGTACAATTCGCTAGTTCGCCCACATCTTGAGTATTGCGTTCTGTTTTGGTCTTCCTATTACATAAAAGATATAGATAAACTCGAGAGGGTGCAGCGTCGAGCTACTAAAATTATCCCTAGACTGCGAAACAAAGCGTACGAAGACAGACTTAAAGAACTGAACTTATTCAGCTTATCAAAGAGCAGGCTAAGAGGTGACCTTATAGAAGTGCTTAAAATTTTCAAGGGATTCGATAACGTTAATGTTCATGATTATTTTACAGTCTCTCAATCAAGTGTAACAAGAAACAATGGATACAAAATAACGAGGAAGCGTTTCAACTCAAATGAAACAAAACACTACTTCTTCAACCGTGTCATCAATGTATGGAATGGTTTGCCTCAAAACGTCGTCGAAAGCGAGACTATTTGCACGTTCAAAAAACGACTTGACAAATTTTTAGAAGCTAACCCGAACATCCGATATTTTGCTCCGGTCTAACAGAAAGTAGTGTTAGCTTAGTTGTCGTACATGATCTTCCTTCTGTCCTTGCAAAATTCCATTGTAGTTTTTCTATACTACATGGTATTCTTCCTTTTCATGCCAGCCTCGGCTGGAAGGACTGGTGGGAGGGGAGGATCCTTCGCCTTTGCTGTCCTGTGTCTCTGACTCGTAGATTAGAGTAGATGGTAGCAACAACAAACAGCCTAGTTAGGACCAAGAGGTCTGTTGCTGTTTGCTTTTCCTTTGTACTTCTTTGTACTCTTCATCCTCGAAATCCTCCATTTTCTCCTCCTCCTACTTCTCCTCCCCTTCATCCTGCTCCTCCTCCACCACTTCTTCCACCTCCGAATCCTCCTGTATCGCTTAACTTCCTCATCTTTCTTTTTCTCTTTTTCAACCTGAAGACATTAGTTTCCCCCACAGCTTAGGTCATGTTGTTCTCTTCTAACTATTTCCTGCCGGCACGTTGCCGGAGGGAGAGGTGGGTGGGGAGGAGCCTTCATCTATTCTATCCTGTCCTACCACACGTAGTTTACTAGCATTAGCGGTAGTAAACAGACACCCTCGCCACAGACCGACAGGTCTTCTGGTGTCTGTTCTTCCTATCTATTCCAATGTATTCCTCTTCCTCCTCTTCCTCCTCCTCCTCCCCGCACAGGTAAATATTCCTTCGCAAGTTTTAATTAAAGGTGAAGTTGTCGGTGATTGGCGCAGGAAACAAACCCTTAGGAACAGATTACGTGTCCGCGGCCACTTAATGCGGGGAGGGGGAGGAGGAGGAGAAGGAGGAGGAGGAGAAGGAG
>NC_066519.1:3532291-3597291 GCF_024679095.1 Eriocheir sinensis
CTGCTCGTTGACTGGCTCGTGGTGCACTGGGAAGGGGGAAGGGGAGGGGCATTGATTTGAGGGTAACTTACTGGCGAGGGGGCGTGGCCTGCCCGTTGACTGGCTCGTGGTGCAATGGGAAGGGGGAAGGGGAGGGGCATAGATTTGAGGTAATTTACTGGCGACAGGGCGTGGCCTGCTCGTTGACTGGCTCGTGGTGCACTGGGAAGGGGGAAGGGGAGGGGCTTAGATTTGAGGTAACTTACTGGCGAGGGGGCGTGGCCTGCCCGTTGACTGGCTCGTGGTGCACTGGGAAGGGGGAAGGGGAGGGGCTTAGATTTGAGGTAACTTACTGGCGAGGGGGCGTGGCCTGCCCGTTGACTGGCTCGTGGTGCACTGGGAAGGGGGCAAGGAGAGGGGCTTAGATTTGAGGTAACGTACTAAGCCTTTCAGGCCGTGATGCATCGCTCTTCGCAGATATCTTCTCAACAAACTGTTGCAGCAGTATGTTTGGTGTTTTGGCGGGGCTCTTTGACGCCCTGCCCTAATTCTTGGCAATATAGTGCGTCGCAAAATGTGGATATATCTTAAGATACTGTTTGTAGTAGGAATAACCATTGCCAGTGGAATAAACTTTATAACTCTCTCTCTCTCTCTCTCTCTCTCTCTCTCTCTCTCTCTCTCTCTCTCTCTCTCTCTCTCTCTCTCTCTCTCTCTCTCTCTCTCTCTCTCTCTCTCTCTCTCTCTCTTCTTCTTCTTTTCTTTTCCTTTAACTTTTTTTTCCTCTCTTCCTTCCTTCCTACCTTTCTTCCTTTCTTCTTTACTGCCATTTTTCGTTCATGTCTTTCTTTCTTTCCTTTTTCCTCCTTTTCTTTCTAACTTTCTTTCCTATTCTCATTTCCCACGTTTTTCCTCCTCCCCCTTCTCCTCCTCCTCCTCTTCGTTTTCATCTTCTTCTTCTACTTCTTCTTTTTCGGTTTCGTCTTTTTTTTTCCTCAACTTCTTCTTCTTCTTCTTCTTCTTCTTCTTCTTCTTCTTCTTCTTCTTCTTCTTCTTCTTCTTCTTCTTTTACTTCTTCTTCTTTCTCCTCCTCCTCCTCCTCCTCCTGCTCCTCCTGCCAGTGAAAAGATGGGGTGAACCGTTGAACTGTCATGCAGGGCTCGACCTGTACACAAATTTACTAGAAAGTGATTTACATCAACACGTTCAAGAACCGACTCGGGAAAATATTATACTTGACCTTCCCTTTTCAACGACAGCTGATCTAGTTAACGAAGTAAATGTTGGTCCAATTTTTAGTTCTAGCGATCACCGAACAATCATATTCAGCATCAATATGAAAGAAAGTAAAGTAACTCCTAGTAAAGAAAAGGTGCCTGATTATCAGAGAGCGAATTTCGTAAGACTCCGATCAATTCAAAATAATTCTGACTGGACTGAAATCTCGGCGGAAACAGATATTGATAAATCTTAGGGGGCCTTCACCATAATATTGAACAATGCCAATAGCATATGCGTAACCTATCGAAACGGACGTTCAGCTTTTAAGAACAAACCCAAATGGTGGAATAACGAAATTCAAAATAGCCTATCTCTTAAAAAAAAAAAAAAAACGCGTATTCAGTAGATACATATCAACTCAGAGTGAGGCTGACAAACTAGAGTTGGACATAATTCGCCGCGAAACCAAGAAATTAATAAAACGAAGCAAGAAAAATCTTGAAGAATATATAGCAGAAACGAGTAAATCTAATCCTAAAGATTTTTTTAGCTATGTAAATAATTAAAAGTCACTCACTGGTGGTATCGGACCGCTTCCTAATGATAATGGAAACCACACGAACGATGAAAATGAAATGGCTACAATCCTAAATAACTTTTTCGCATCCGTATTTACCGACGAAGATTGTTTATCACCTCAACCGCCGGAGGTTAGAAGGACCGAAAAGATGTTAGGTGGCGTGCTCATCGTAGACAGTGACATTTTACGCACAATTGAAAAGATTAAAGTAAGCAAAGCTCCTGGTCCATACATAATTACCCCTAGGGTCTGAAAATAAATCAAACATCAAATTTGTAAACCGCTCTCCATCATATTCAATAAATCTTTAACAGCTGGAAAAGTTCCGTCAGATTGGAAACTTGCAAATGTCACACCAATTTTCAAAAAGGGGGACAAGTCTCATCCAGGAAACTATCGACCAATTAGCCTGACAATATGGTGAAATTTTTCGAAGAAAATAATATAAATAATTCGCAACATGGCTTCCGTAATAAACGTTCGTGTTTAACTAACTTACTTGATTTTTTTCATTATATTTTTTGAGGTGTTCGATGAAAGCAGATCAGTAGATATCATATATCTGGATTTTCAAAAGGCATCTGATAAGGTCCCCCACTAACGATTGCTCATCAAACTATTGGCGCCCGGTATCTCGGGTAACATTCACAATTGGCTTGTGGACTGGCTCTCTGAGCGGAAACAGTGAGTAGTTCTGAACGGTGTTACATTTAACTGGCTCGACGTCTGAACTGGCGTACCTCAAGGATAAGTGCTTGGCCCCATGCTCTTCTTAATTTATGTTAATGATATCGATGATGGGCTCACTTGCAAAGTATCAAAATTTGATGATGACATAAAAATTGCTAGTAAAGTAACTGCGACACTCGACGAAGAAGCTTTACAATCAGATCTAGATCGACTTGCACGTTGGACCAATCAATGGCAAATGAAATTTAACGTTGAGAAATGTAAAGTGTTGCACATCGAAAAAAATAACAATCGCGTTCGGTACGTAATGAATGGCCAACAACTTTCTGCAGTAAGTAAAGAAAAGGATCTTGGAATCACTATATCAAGCGATTTAAAGCCCGGTCAGCATTGTTTAGAGGTAATTAAAACTGCAAACAAATTGGTTGGCTTCATCGGACGAGTCTTTAATAATAAATCGGAAAAAAGTAGTATTAAAACTGTATAATTCATTGGTTCGACCCCGTCTAGAGTACTGTGTACAGTTTTGGTCTCCCTACTACAGAAAAGACATAGAAAAGTTGGAACGGGTTCAACGAAGAGTAATAAAGATGATTCCTAGGTTGAGAAATTTATCATATGAACAAAGGCTTAAAGAAGTAAATTTATTCATTCTATCAAAACGAAGAATGCGAGGCGATCTAATAGAAGTGTTTAAAATGTTTAAAGGATTCAGTGATATTAATGCGGAAGATTACTTCACAATTGATCGATCAAATAGAACAAGAAGAAATCGCAATTTGAAGATAAGTGGTAAAAGATTCTCGTCGCACGAAGCTAAACACTTCTTCTTCAATCGAATTGTTAATGTTTGGAACTCTCTTCCCTGTGATGTCGTTGACAGTACAACAGTTACTGCCTTCAAGAATAGATTAGACAAGTATTTTGAATCCAACCAGCAACTAAGATATTACTCATTGTCGTAATAACGTTAAGTTCTTTCGAATACTGGTGTCCTTGTCCGCTTTTATCGCCCGGTTAGAGGTAGCAGTAATGGTAGTTCTTTCCTCTTTCCTACATAATTTCCATGCAGTTTTTCCATGCTGCATGGTTCTTTTTCCTTTCCTGCCAGCTTTGGATGGAGGGATGGGGGGGTGCGGAGGAGCCTTCGCCTTTGGTGTCCTTCATCTTCCATCTTTGATTAGATAGTTAGTATAGCTTGTCACAAACAGCCTCGTAAGGACCAGCAGGTCTGCTGTTGTTTGTTCTTCCTTTGTGTTCCTCCTCCTCCTCCTCCTCCTCCTCCTTCCCGTCCTCCTCCTCCTCCTCCTTCCCGTCCTCCTCCTCCTTCTCCTTCCCACAGATTCAACTTGCTAAATACCCTTCTCGTTTTTTTTTACCTTTTCTTCTTGATTTTATTTTTTTGGGGTGCGTGTTTAAAGTTTTAATGACTGGACGGAGAGAGTTGTGATCCATAGCCTATCTGTCTGTCAGTCTGTGTGTCTGTCTAACTCTCTGTCTGCTCGTCTATTTGCATGCTTGAACTGCCTGTCTGTCTGTCTCTCTGTCTATCTGTCCGTCTGTCTAACTCTGTCTGTCCGTCTCTATTCATGCTTTATCTAACTGTCTGTCTGTCTGTCTGTCCACTTAACTCTGCCTGCCGGTCCCATCAGTCGCTCTCCGTCCGTCCGTCTGTTTGTCGGGAAGGGCCTCTCGTCAGCCTCGACCTAGTCTTCCTCGCTCCGCGCCAGGGTTGTGTTGTTCATGACAAGGCGAACCCTTCCCCCTCACGCCCTCAGCACCCTTCCCCGCCACCTAAGTCTCCCTCCCTCACGCCCTCAGCAGCCTTCCCCGCTACCTTAGTCTCCCTCCCTCACCCCCTCAGCAGCCTTCCCCACCACCTTAGTCTCCCTCCCTCACGCCCTCAGCAGCCTTCCCCGCCACCTTAGTCTCCCTCCCTCACGCCCTCAGCAGCCTCCCCGCCACCTTAGTCTCCCTCCCTCGCGCCCTCAGCAGCCTTTTCCGTCCCCTTATTCCGATGTGAGTTTCGACAGGGGATGCTTGCAGGCTATGTCGATCTCAAGAATGCGTTTGATTCAGTGAGGCACTCTGGGATCTTCTGAGACTCCGTGGGATTTCTGCGAGGACTATTGGTCTGCTGACTGGCCTGTATACTGGGACAGAGAGTGCTGTGAAGTGTCGGGGGGCCTGTCCAGCTTCTTTCCCGTGAATGCGGGAATGAGGCAGGGCTGTGTCCTTGCCCCATCGCTTTTCAACACTTGTATGGACTGGGTACTGGGCAGAGTTGTGGACCAGAGTCCTTGCGGAGCATCCATTGGCAATACCAGGGTCATTGACCTTGTTTTTGCTGATGATGCAGTAATCCTGGCGGATTCGCTGCAGGTTTTGGTGATGGCTTTCGAGGCATTGCACGAGGAGGCGAAGCCCTTGGGACTTTAGGTCTCCTGGGCCAAGACCAAGGTACAGGTGTTTGGAGGCTTACTGGATGACACAGTACAGTCTGTTCATGCGTGTGGAGAGGACGTTGAGATCTCAGAAAGTTTCACGCATCTTGGTAGTGTAGTTCATAACAACGGTGAGTCTCGCCAGGAAGTCTTACGGCGGATTGGTCTGGCCCACGGTGTTATGGACTCACTCAACACGAGTATATGGCGTTGTCGATACTTGTGCAGATGGACAAAGATTCGGATCTTCAATTCCCTTGTGCTCCCTGTCTTACTCTATGGTTGTGAGAAAGGGACACTAAATGGAGACTTGGAGAGTCTGATTGATACGTTTGGTAATAAGTGTCTACACAGAATCATGAGATATCGCTGGAATGTATTTGTGTCAAACCGGTGACTACTCCATGAGACTGATTCGACATATATTACGTGCATAGTCCGTCAACGCCAACTCCGGCTATACGGGCACGTGGCACGTTACCCAGAAGCTGATCCTGCTCATCGGGTTGTCTCTGTAAGAAACAATCCTGATTGGAGGAGGCCAAGGGGACGACCGCGGAGTTCGTGGCCTGAGCAAGTCGATAGATCCTGCCGGGAGGTACTCGGGTTGGGAAGGGGGCCTGCATGGAGACTCGCCTGGAGGGACCCCGGGCTTGGTGTCGTAGGGTGGGCGAGGCGACGCGCCCCCCAGCGTATGCCCCCATTGATTGACTGATTGATTATTCCTGATCGTTGATTTGGGGACCTTTGTCGACTTTCTCTCTCTCTCTCTCTCTCTCTCTCTCTCTCTCTCTCTCTCTCTCTCTCTCTCTCTCTCTCTCTCTCTCTCTCTCTCTCTCTCTCTCTCTCTCTCTCTCTCTCTCTCTCTCTCTCTCTCTTCTTTATTTCCT
Source organism: Eriocheir sinensis (assembly GCF_024679095.1). Lineage (NCBI taxonomy): Eukaryota > Metazoa > Arthropoda > Malacostraca > Decapoda > Varunidae > Eriocheir > Eriocheir sinensis. The sequence goes on from NC_066519.1 coordinate 3,538,096, forward strand.
CTTTCCTTTCTATCTTCTTTATATCCTTCCTTCCTTCCTTCATTTTCTTTTCATTTTTGCCATCCGTCGTTCCTTCCTCCCGTTCTTCTTCGTTCCTTCGGTTCCTTCCTTCCTTCTTTTTATTCTCTTTCTTTCCTTCCTTTCTCCAGTCATTCTTTCCCTCCTTCCTTCTTTCCTTCATTCTTTCATTCCTTTATTCAAGTTCCATTCTTCATTCCTCACCTTTATACCTTCCTCCTCTCCCTCTTCCTCCTCCTTCCCCTCCTCCTATTCCTCCTTCTCCTATTCCTCCTGCTCCTCATTTTCCTCCTCCCCCTCCTTTTCCTCCTCCACCTCCACCTCCTCCTCCTCCTCCTCCTCCTCCTTTTTGTCTCATCATCACTCGTTTTCCTTAATTTCTTCTTTTAATTTACTCCACATGTGTTTTTCTCTCTCCTCTCCTCCTCCTCCTCCTCCTCCAGTCTCTTTCCCTTCCAATTTTCTTCTCATCCGCATTTCCTTTTCTCTTCTCCTTCATCTCCTTTTCTGATTTAGAGGAGGAGGAGGAGGAGGAGGAGGAGGAGGAGAAAGGGATTGCTCCTCTGTTGGGCATAGCAAATCGTTTTCCAATATATATTATTTGAGTCTTCTTTCTCTTCCTCTTCCTCTCCCACCCTCCCTCCTCCTCCTCCTCCTCCTCCTCCTCCTTCTTGTTTCCCATACTATAATTTATATGATTTCTAAAAATTGCTATTATTTTATTTCTTCTCTTCTTCCTTCCTTCTTTCTTTTTTACGTTCATTTTTCCATTATTTTTCTACCTTTTTTCTCTCCCTCCCTCCTTCCTTCCTTCCTTCCTTATTTCCCTTGTTCCTTTCTTTCTTTTTATCTTCTTTCCTTCCTTCGTTCCTTTCCCTTCCTTTTCCCTTTCTGCCTCTCTTCCTACATTCCTTCCTTCTTCCTTCCTTACTTCCTGTTAATTATTTTCCTTTCCTTTCTTCCTGTCTCTGTGTGTCTTGTTTATTTTCTCCTCCATTCCCAACTTTCTCTTCTTCTCTTCTTTTTCGCTCTTCCTTCTCTCCTCTTCTCCTACCTTCCCGTACCTCCTCTTCTCCTGCCTTTCTCCTTCTCTCTTTTGTTAGTTCATCTCTTCTCTTCTCTTCCCCTCTTCTTCCTTTTCTTCTAATTTTACTCCTCTCCGTTTTTATTTGGCCTCTCTCACCTCCGTTTCTTCTGTTTCTCTTCTTCTTCTCTTCTCTTCTCCCTTATCTCTTCTCCCTCCTTCACTGCTCCATCAGTTTCCTTAAGTTTCTTTCCTCCTTCTTTCCTTCCCTCATGCTCTCTTCTCTCCCCTTTTTCCCTAGTTGTCGAATACTATAGTTATGTTGTACTATAGTTCCTCCTCCTCTTCGCTCCTACCAGGTGTCCCTCTTCGCTCCTATCAGGTGTCGCAGTCAGGTCACGATGCCCTACGCCACTCGTCATGCGTGCCACTCCTGCAGAAGGGAGTTCACGAAGGACTTCCTCAACAAGGTAGATACATTAGATTTCTTCCAGCCTGTTAGAAAAGGGAGAAAGGCTGTAGCAGTAGATGTTAGTTACAGTGGGGTCGTGACGAGAAACAGGTTTCAGGTGTTAGGAGACGAAGTTGAGAATGATCTTAGCATCGTTCTTGTCGGGGACAGCTTAGTTAGACAGCAGGACCGTGAGTTTTATAGGAAGGGAGCGAGGCGTCGCCATGTTGTTTTCCCAGGAACCAGAATTGAGGACGTAGCTGAGAAGGTTGACGACTTAGTCGCTACTACCTCAGAAGAGACAATGTTTGTCTACGTGGTAGGAACAAACAATATAGCGAAAGGTAGATCAGAGGAAATTGTAGACAAATATAGGAAATTTGTCGGAAAACTAAAAGAAAGCAGGAGACGTTCTGTAGTGTGTGGTTTGCTCCCCCGCCATGATGTTAACTCCCTCATTCTCAATAGAATGCTGGGGATTAACGAGCTTGTCAGGGATTTGTGTAGTAGTAAGGGAGTTATGTTTGTGGACGTATGGGATCATTTTAATCATGACAGAAGCCTGTTTGCAAACGATGGCCTTCATCTAAATTGTGTGGGCAAGGCGAGGCTAGGCAGTGTTAGATGATAAAATTTCGAAAGAGCTAAGACAGGTGCAGCAACGTGGTGAGGTAGCTTCCGGCCTAGCCGGGAGGAAACCACACCCTGATAGTGAGGTCAGGCCGCAGGTGTACAGTACTGCGTAGGATGTCAGGTCACCAGACCCACAGGTGAGGGGTACTGAGGTAGCAGTGAGATCAACAACCACGCAGGTGGTTGGTGAGGTAGGAGTAATTGAGGATAGTCAGGTCTGACGCGCTATTCCAGTGAAACGACAGTTGATAGATGGCGCACACTCAACGAAGAAATTAAACATCTTTTATGTAAATGCCCGTAGCATCATTCAGAAGCGTAGCCACTTGATAATACATGCAATTAATGAAAAACCCGACTTCATTTTGATCACGGAAACATGGCTGAATATGCGCGATAAACATCACTTAGGTGAAGTAGCTATAAATGGTTACAATGCGTTTGCTAAGTGTCGTTTACACACAAAAAGGAGGAGGTGTAATAATATATGCGAAAAATAATTTAGAAGTCATTCAGCTAAACATAGCCGAAACAGAGGCTTATGATTCATTGTATGTACAAGCAACAATCAATAATGAAAAGTATGCTCTGGGCGTAATTTACCGACCTTCTAAATCAGATGAAGACATTGATGGAAATATCTACGCAGAGATAAACAGAGTTATCAGAAAAAAAAATGCAATAATATGCAATGACTTCAATAACACCTCCGTTAACTGGAATTTTTTTTTTTTTTTTACAGCAAAGGAGACAGTTCAAGGGCATAAAAAAAGTAAACATTAATAAAAAAAAGCCCGCTACTTGCTGCTCCTAAAAAGAATCCAAAGAGGTGGCCGAAGGATAGGTCAGTTTCGGGAGGAGAGGTGTCCTGATACCCTCCTCTTGAAAGAGTTCAAGTCGTAGGCAGGAGGAAATACAGATGAAGGAAGATTGTTCCAGAGTTTACCAGCGTGAGGGATGACAGAGTGAAGATGCTGGTTAACTCTTGCATAAGGGGTTTGGACAGTATAGGGATGAGCATGAGTAGGAATGCACTTTCTGGCGACAGAGAAGGCGAGAGATTAATTAACCTTGCACAAAACTCATTTCTTAATCAAACTGTTACCATGCCGACACGCGGAAATAATATTCTTGATTTAATCTTCGCGACCGATAATCATCTCATAACTGCCTATGAGGTAGGCGAGCCATTTGCAAGCAGCGACTACAACATAATAAGATGTACTTTGAATATTGAAACAAAAACACGAGCAAACTCACTCTAAATACCTAATTATAGTAAAGTAAATTGTATGGACCTAAAAAGAGAACTGCCTTTAGTAAATTGGAATCATTTGCTCAACAACGTCAGCGTTCAAGAAATGTATAATCGTTTTTTTGCACAAATCACAGCGAGTGTAAATAAATTCATTCCATTCAAGCCACGAAGGACTGATAATTAAAAACCGTTGTGGGTGAATAATTACCTACAAAAAAATCATCGTCGAAAAAAGAAAACTGTATAAGAAATATAAACTGACACATAATTCACAGGATCATACTAATTACATCAATGTCAAGAGAGAGTGCGAAAGGAAAATCAGAAAACATAAACGCGAATATGAGATGAAAATATCACTCGATGCTAAAAAAATCCCAGGTTATTTTTCAGTTACATAAGAAAAAAAAATGTTAAAAATAATATCGGCCCACTACTATTAAGTGGCAATACGATTAGTGATGGTAAAGGCATGGCGTCGGTCCTAAATTCAACCTTTAGTAGCGTATTTACAAAAGAAAACATGACATCGATTCCAGCCCCGAAGAAAATTTTTCAAGGCCCTGAAGAACATAAGCTTGCATTGACCGAAATTGATATCAGCGAAGTGCGTGCGTACCTGCAGAAAATAGATCCAAATAAATCACCGGGCCCCGACAATTTATATCCTCGCGTGTTGAGAGAATGTAGTCAACAGCTAGAATTACCCATAACATTAATATTCAACAACTCATTAGCACAGGCCAGTGTGTCTCTCGAGTGGAAAAAGGCCAATATTACCCCAATCTTTAAAAAAAGGAGATAAAAAAACAAGCCAGTAATTATCGTCCCATCAGCCTTACGTCTGTCCTAATTAAACTATTCGAAAAAATAATCAGGGATAAAATGATTACTTTCCTTGAAACAAATGATTTGGTTACTGATAGTAAGCATGGATTTCGTAGTAATCGGGCTTGCCTTACCAACCTATTAACCTTTTTCACCGATGTTTATACATGTTGGGACGGCCGAAGCCCATATGACGTAATTTACTTAGATTTTCAGAAAGCGTTTGATAAAGTTACTCACGTTAGGCTTATTTCTAAACTGCGTTCCCACGGTATTAACGACCATATAATGTGCGTGGATTCATGACTGGCTTACCGACAGAGAACAACGTGTAGTTCTTAACGGTGAAGCATCGGATTGGCAACCCGTCACCAGTGGCGTGCCCCAAGGTTCGGTCCTGGGGCCAACACTATTCATAATTTACGTGAACGACTTAGAAACTGATATCCTATCAAAAGTAGCCAAATTCGCCGACGACATCAAATTAGGAGGTACGGTAATGAACAGTCAAAGTTGCGAGAATATTCAATCAGACTTAATAAGACTTGCCGACTGGAGCGAAAAAAGGCGAATGAGTTTTAACGTGGATAAATGTAAAGTAATGCACATAGGTGAAAAAATCCTAGCTTTAAATATCAGATTCAAGGACATGAGCTCAGCGAAGTAAAACAAGAAAAAGATCTTGGTGTCATTATCAGTAACACTCTTAAAATGAGTGATCAATGTTCTGCAGCGAGTAAAAAAGCCAATATGATGTTAGGATTAATCTCAAGAAACTTTGAAAATAAATCACCCGAACTTATGAATAGATTATATTTAGCATTTATAGGACCACACCTAGAATACGCCGTTCAGTTCTAGTCATCGAACTGTATCAAAGATCAAGTTTTACTAGAAAAGATACAGCGACGAGCAACCAAACAAATTCCAGCGCTCCGAAACTTGCCATATGACGAGCGTTTAAAGCGTTTAGATATGTTTTCCCTAAAAAAAGCGAAGGATAAGAAGGGATTTAATTGAAGTGTTCAAAATCCTTAATGGTTTCGACAACATTAACCCAGATAGCCTATTTCAGAGAGACACCAACACAATAACACGCAGCAACAGTATGAAGTTAAAGGGAAACCGATGTAACACATTGGTGCACAAACGTTTTTTTTCAAAAATAGAGTCGTCGATCACTGGAATAGACTCCCACCGTCAATAGTTAGCGCACAGAGTATCAATGGCTTCAAGTCTTCATTGGATAAGTACTTCAGGGATATAAGATTATACTGACCCTCCTTCGCATGTTTTAAGACAGATTGCGGCAAGACCTCAACCTAAATCCATATTATTCTCCCCCACAACCTAGATTGCAAGTAGCGTATGTTAACAATAGAGTAAAGCAACAGTTAATGTCCGCATGACAGGTTGAGTGAGGTGTGGGTGCAGTAAGGTGACAGGGTCATGGTGCGTGTATAGTACCGCCGGTAAAACGGGGATCAAGCCTCCACCTGTGCCCCTGAAACTACACCTCACCCATCGTGAGTATTAGGGGGGATTCTATGGCTGACCTGTGTAGGCCACTCGCCCTCTTCCAGTCTCCCTGTGTTTCTGTATTCTTATGTTCTTATGTAATGAAGCCATTTTCCCCCACAGCTTAGGTTACCAGTAGTGTAAGTTAAGGGTGGTAATTTCCTCTTATTTCTCTCTTTACTGTAAGATTTCCATGGCCATTTCTTCCTTAAAGGTACATGGTGTTCTCTTCTAACTATTTCCTGCCGGCACGTTGCCAGAGGGAGAGGTGGGTGGGGAGGAGCCTTCATCTATTCTGTCCTGTCCTACCACACGTAGATTACTAGTAGTAGCGGTAGTAAACATACACCCTCGCCATAGACCGATAGGTCTTCTGGTGTCTGTTCTTCCTATGTATTCCTATGTATTCCTCCTCCTCCTCCTCCTCCTCTTCCTGCTCCTCCTCCTCCTCCTCCTCCTCCTCCATTCATCTCCACGGCGGAGTTCGGACAAACAAAAAGAGGAACGGTTTCATCAGCCGCTTCTTTGTTTAGGAGCGACTCAATTTTCGGCGCTGGACCTTTGCCGGTGGTGGTGGTGCTGGTGATGATGATGATGATGATGATGATGATGGTGACGGTGGTGGTGATGGTATTTGTGGTGGTAGTGATGATGATGGTGATGGTGAGGGTGATGATGATGATGGTGATGATGGTGGTGGTGCTCTTAGTGGTGCTGGTGATGATGATTTTGGTGCTCATGGTGGTGCTGGTGATGATGATGATGTTGGTGGTGGTGGTGGTGCTGGTGGTGGTAATGATGATGGTGGTGATGGTGGTGATGATGATGATGATGATGATGATGATGATGGTGGTGGTGGTGGTGGTGCTGGTGGTGGTGGTGCTGGTGATGATGATGATGGTGGTGGTGGTGGTGCTGGTGGTGGTAATGATGATGGTGGTGATGGTGGTGGTGCTGGTGGTGGTAATGATGATGGTGGTGATGGTGGTGGTGCCGGTGGTGGTGGTAATAATGATGGTGGTGATGGTAGTGGTGGTGGTGGTAATGATGATGGTGATGGTGGTGTTGGTGTTGGTGATGATGATGGTGGTGTTGGTGGTGGTGCTGGTGATGATGGTGGTTGTGGTGGTGGTGGTGGTAATGATGATGGTGGTGATGGTGGTGGTGCTGGTGGTGGTAATGATGATGGTGGTGATGGTGGTGGTGATGATGATGTTGGTGGTGGTGGTGGTGGTGCTGGTGGTGGTAATGATGATGGTGGTGATGGTGGTGGTGATGATGGTGGTGGTGGTGGTGGTGCTGGTGGTGGTGCTGGTGGTGCTGGTGATGATGATGATGTTGGTGGTGGTGGTGGTGCTGGTGGTGGTAATGATGATGGTGGTAATGGTGGTGGTGCTGGTGATGATGATGGTAGTGGTGGTGGTGGTGATGACTATTTTTTGTCCTTTTGTTCTCATGCTGCTTACCTTCTGCCGAGGCCCCGGGGATGAGAAACACCTGAGGACTGGAGGCACGAGGGCACGGGGGCATTCTTAATTACAGGGGAGAGCAGTCTCTCTCTCTCTCTCTCTCTCTCTCTCTCTCTCTCTCTCTCTCTCTCTCTCTCTCTCTCTCTCTCTCTCTCGTTGTTTTATAGCGTAACGAGTTTTCGGAATAATAATAAAGGGAGGTGTGTGTGTATGTGTGTGTGTGTGTGTGTGTGTGTGTGTGCATCGCCGCGGGCAGGACACAGGCCAGACTTAAGCCCCTGATTACTAGGCCATCGACCCGCCCGTGTGTGTGAGAGAGAGAGAGAGAGAGAGAGAGAGAGAGAGAGAGAGAGAGAGAGAGAGAGAGAGAGAGAGAGAGAGAGAGAGAGAGAGAGAGAGAGAGAGAGAGAGAGAGAGAGAGAGAGAGAGAGATATTAGTAGCCTTATTGTGGTGTTACTCTAGCTCCTGACTCTGACGGGAGGGAAGGAAGGAAGGAGGGAAGGGAGAAGGGAAAGAGGTAAAGGCAGGAAGGAAGGAGGGAAGGAAGGATGGAAAGAAGGGAAGGAAGAGGAGAGAAAGGAAGGAAAGAGGGAAGGAAGAAATGAATGAATGAAGGAAGGAAGGAAGGATGGAAGGAAGAGGAGAGAAAGGCAGGATTGAAGGAGGGAAGGATGGAAGGAAGGGAAGGAAAAGGAGGGAAAGGCAGGAATAAAGGAAGGAAGGAAGGAGGGAAAGGCAGGAATAAAGTAAGGGAAGGAAGAGGACAGAAAGGCAGGAAGAAAGGAAGGAAGGAAGGAAGGAAGGAGGGAAGGAAGAGGAGAGAAATGCAGGAAAAAAGGAAGGAGGGAAGGAAGAGGAGAGAAATGCAGGAAAAAAGGAAGGAAGGAAGGAAGGGGAGAGAAAGGCACAAAGAAAGGAAGGAAGGAAGAAAGAGGAGAGAAAGGCAGGAAGAAAGGAAGGAAGAAAGGAAGAGGAGAGAAAGGCTGGAAGAAAGGAAGGAAGGAAGGAAGAGGAGAGAAAGGCAGGAAGAAAGGAAGGAAGAAAGGAAGAGGAGAGAAAGGCTGAAAGAAAGGAAGGAAGGAAGGAAGAGGAGAGAAAGGCAGGAAGAAAGGAAGGAAGGAAGGAAGAGGAGAAAAAGGTAGGAATAAAGGAAGGAAGGAAGGAAGGAAGAGGAGAAAAAGGCAGGAATAGAGGAAGGAAGGAAGGAAGAGGAGAGAAAGGCAGGAAGAAAGGAAGGAAGAAAGGAAGAGGAGAGAAAGGCTGGAAAAAAGGAAGGAAGGAAGGAAGGGGAGAGAAAGGCAGGAAGAAAGGAAGGAAGGAAGGAAGAGGAGAGAAAGGCAGGAAAAAAGGAAGGAAGGAAGGGGAGAGAAAGGCAGGAAGAAAGGAAGGAAGGAAGGAAGAGGAGAGAAAGGCAGGAAGAAAGGAAGGAAGGAAGGAAGGAAGAGGAGAAAAAGGCAGGAATAGAGGAAGGAAGGAAGGAAGAGGAGAGAAAGGCAGGAAGAAAGGAAGGAAGAAAGGAAGAGGAGAGAAAGGCTGAAAGAAAGGAAGGAAGGAAGGAAGAGGAGAGAAAGGCAGGAAGAAAGGAAGGAAGAAAGGAAGAGAAGAGAAAGGCTGGAAAAAAGGAAGGAAGGAAGGAAGGGGAGAGAAAGGCAGGAAGAAAGGAAGGAAGGAAGGAAGAGGAGAGAAAGGCAGGAAGAAAGGAAGGAAGAGGAGAGAAAGGCAGGAAGAAAGGAAGGAAGGAAGGAAGAGGAGAAAAAGGTAGGAATAAAGGAAGGAAGGAAGGAAGGAAGAGGAGAAAAAGGCAGGAATAGAGGAAGGAAGGAAGGAAGGAAGAGGAGAAAAAGGTAGGAATAGAGGAAGGAAGGAAGGAAGGAAGAGGAGAAAAAGGCAGGAATAGAGGAAGGAAGGAAGGAAGAGGAGAGAAAGGCTGGAAGAAAGGAAGGAAGGAAGGAAGAGGAGAGAAAGGCTGGAAGAAAGGAAGGAAGGAAGGAAGAGGAAAGAAAGGCAGGAAGAAAGGAAGGAAGGAAGGAAGAGGAGAGAAAGGCAGGAAGAAGGGAAGGAAGGAAGGAAGAAGAGAGAAAGGCTGGAATAAAGGAAGGAAGGAAGGAAGAGGAAAGAAAGGCTGGAACGAAGGAAGGAAGGAAGGAAGAGGAAAGAAAGACTAGAACGAAGGAAGGAAGGAAGGAGGTAATGGAAGGAGATAGGGAAGGAAGAGAGAAAGAAAAGAACACTTGCCTGCCCCTCGCCTGTACTTTCACAATTTTGAGCTATTTTTTTCACGCGGTTATCTCTTTTCTATTTTTTTCTTTTTTCTTACTTTTCCTTTCTTCGTCTTTTTCATTTTCCTAATTCTGTATCATTTCATTTTCATTTTTTACCATTTTTTTCTACTTTTCATTTATTCATTTTTCTTTTTTTTTTTACACTTCATTTTTATTTATTTATTTTTTTACCTTTCATTTTTACATTTTTCTACTTTCCATTTTTTTCCATTTTTCTTTCGTTTTTGTTTGGTTTTTTCTACAATTTATTTTAACATTTTGTTTTCTAATTTTCATTTATTCATTTTTTTCTACTTTTATTTTATCATTTTCTATTTTCTATTTTTTGTAACTATTTTTTTTCTGCATTCTTTTCCCTTTGAGCAGTAGCAGTGCCGCGCCGGCCCCTCCCCCGCCCCGCCATGCAGGGTGACGGAGGCGAGCGCTGAGGCACACTGGGTCACTCACTTTTCCCAGCGCGGCTCAATTAGTCTCCAGCGCCCCCGTTTTGGGTCCCGCTGCCCCGCGCACCCCGACTCTCTTTTTCGCTGCCACAGGAACGCGGAAAGTGACCTGACAGAGGACCATTAATAACCGTCTGACAGAGAGAGAGAGAGAGAGAGAGAGAGAGAGAGAGAGAGAGAGAGAGAGAGAGAGAGAGAGAGAGAGAGAGAGAGAGATGAAGCCAACGATTTGTCTTCTTTCAGTTGTGCATAAGCTGGTTTTTTTTTTTTGTCTGTATGTGTGTGTGTATGTGTGTGTGTGTGTGTGTGTGTGTGTGTGTGTGTGTGTGTGTCTGTGTGTGTGTCTGTGTGTGTGTCTGTGTGTGTGTGTGTGTGTGTGTGTGTGTGTGTGTGTGTGTGTGTGTGTGTGTGTGTGTGTGTCTCTCTGTCTGTCTGTCTGTCTGCATGTATGAATGGTTAAAGTCAGATAGAATAAAGAGATAATTAAAAAAAAAAATCAATAATGAGAGACAGACAGGAGACGAAAAGGTGCAAAACTGTTGATAAAAAGAGACACGAGGAAGAAGGAATGAGAAAGATGAGAGGCCAGAAAAAGAAATAAAGGAAAGGAAAGGAAAGTGGGAATAACAGGAAGAGGAAGGAGATTAGGAGAGAAAGAATGAAAAGGGAAAAAATGTCAAAACTACTTAGAGAGAGAGATAAGAAAGAAGGAATGAAAATGATGAGAGGCGAGAGAGAATAAATAAAGGAAATAAGAAATGGGGCGACGGGAATGGGACACGTGCTGACTTTGTAGGAACATGAGACAAACGTTTCTTAGTGACACGAGTTATTTTTTAAAGAAAGAATTAGAGTAGAAAAATAGTGAAGAATAAATGTCAAAACTGATGGAAGGAGGAGGAAGGGGAGGAGGGGGAGGAGAATGATGATGATGATGAGGAGGAGGAGGAGGCAGAGGAGGCAGAGAAGAATGCAAATGAAGGAAGATGAAAGAAAGGAGAAAGGAAGACAGGGAGCTAGGAGGCACCACTTTATTATCTATCCTCCTCCTCCTCCTCCTCCTCCTCCTCCTCCTCCTCCTTCTCCTCCTCCTCCTTCTCCTCCTCCTCCTTCTCTTCTTCCTCCTCTATCTCGATTTAACTTAAAATAACCTCGCTCGTGCCCCCTCCTCTCTCTCTCTCTCTCTCTCTCACACTCACACACACACACACACTCTCTCTCTCTCTCTCTCCTTCCTTCCTTCTTTCCTTCCTTCACTTCCTCTCTCCCCTCACTCTCCTAATCTTGCTATCTTCCTTCTTCCCTTTTTTCCATTCTTTCTCTCCTCTTCTTCCTCCTCCTCTTCTCTCTTACTCCTACTTCTCTCTCCTTTCCTTTATTTCTATTCCTCGCCTCTCGTCTCTCTCTTTCTTTCTTCCTTATCTCTCTCTCTCAGTAGCTTTTCCCTTCTCTCCTTTTCTCTTTCTTCTCCTCCGTTCTTCCTCTTCCTCCTTCCCTCCTTCCCTCTTTCTTTCACCCTCGCCTCTCGTCTCTCATTTTCCTTCTGTCTCTCTCTTTATCTCTTCCTCCTCTTGTTTCCTTCTTCTTTACTTCCCGTGTTTGCTTCCCTGCTGCTTCTCCTCTTTTGAAATGTCTTTGTTTCTTTCATTTATTCTTTCTACTTTCTCTTATTTTCTCTTTTTTTCTCCCTTTTTCCTCTCCCTCCTTTTCTCCTTCGCCTTTCCCCTTCCCTTTATTACTTCCTCTCTTCCATCACCCGCTTTTTTTTTTCTTTTTTTTTTTCTTCACGCCACTTTTTCCCTCTACAGGTTTTCTTTTTGTTGTTGTTGTTGTTGTTGTTGTTGTTGTTGTTGTTGTTGCTCTCTCTCTCTCTCAATTCTCCTCATCTGTCTGTTGTCTGAAAATATTGTCCGCCGAGACCATGGGGACGCCCACGCAACTCATGGATGGGGCGAGTCGATCGATCATTGAAGGGGTTAAAATCGGAAGGGAGGCTTGCCCGGGTTGATCGTCTGGGACGGAGTCTGCGGGTGAGTGCAGCGACGCGCCTCCTGAAGTATGCTTCCCGTTAGTTAGTGTTGCAAACTCACCTTTACCAAGAAATCACAGTCATTGCCAACTCAGAAACCAACGTGAGTCAGCTCCCAAAAACCAATCATATCGTAACACTCTCGCTGTACAATCTTTAGGACAGACCCCGCTGAGAAAGTGCAGTGCAGCTCTGGTCTCCTCCAAATGCGAAGACCGTTGACTAGAAGGTGCTCAACTTAGGGCAACAGAGATTCCCCTTTCCTTCCCAATAAAATTACTAACGGAGATAATAGTGGGAACGTGGCCTGAGAGACTGTTGTTGTTGGAGCTGATCTGAAGGGTCTGGCCAAGAGAGGGAGAGCCTGTGACACGGACGCTGCTGTGTGGGTCAGGAGCCTGTGACACGGACGCTGGTGTGTGGGGCAGGGAAGGGAGAGCCTGTGACACGAACGCTGCTGTGTGGGGCAGGGAAGGTAGAGCCTGTGACACGAACGCTGCTGTGTGGGGCAGGGAAGGTAGAGCCTGTGACACGGACGCTGGTGTGTGGGACAGGGAAGAGAGAGCCTGTGACACGGACGCTGCTGTGTGGGTCAGGGAAGGTAGAGCCTGTGATACGGACGCTGGTGTGTGGGACAGGGAAGGGAGAGCCTGTGACACGGACGCTGCTGTGTGGGTCAGGGAAGGTAGAGCCTGTGACACGGGCGCTGGTGTGTGGGACAGGGAAGGGAGAGCCTGTGACACGGACACTACTGTGTGGGGCAGGGAAGGGAGAGCCTGTGACACGGACGCTGCTGTGTGGGGCAGGGAAGGGAGAGCCTGTGACACGGACGCTGCTGTGTGGGGCAGGGAAGGGAGAGCCTGTGACACGGACGCTGATGTGTGGGGCAGGGAAGGGAGAGCCTGTGACACGGACGCTGATGTGTGGGGCAGGGAAGGGAGAGCCTGCGACACGGAGGCTAATGTGTGGGGCAGGGAAGGTAGAGCCTGTGACACGGACGCTAATGTTTGGGACAGGGAAGGGAGAGCCTGTGACACGGACGGTGCTGTGTGGGGCAGGGAAGGGAGAGCCTGTGACACACAAAGAAACACAAAGAAAGAACAAACAACAACAGACCTGCTGGTCCTTACGAGGCTGTTTGTGACAAGCTACACTAACTATCTAATCAAAGGTGGAAGATGAAGGACAGCATAGGCGAAAGCTCCTCCCCACACCCCCCCATCCCTCCAGCCAAAGCTGACAGGAAAGGAAAAAGAACCATGCAGCATGGAAAAACTGCATGGCAATCATGTAGGAAAGAGGAAAGAACTACCATTACTGCTACCACTAACCGGGCGATAAAAGCGGACAAGGACACCAGTATTCGAAAGAACTTAACGTTATTACGACAATGAGTAATATCTTAGTTGCTGGTTGGATTCAAAACACTTGTCTAATCTACCAACGAATGCGAAAAAGTTATTGAGGATTGTAGCCATTTCATTTTCATCGTTCGTGTGGTTACCATTATCATTAGCAAGCGGTCCGATACCACAAGTGAGTGACTTTTCATTATTTACATAGCTAAAAAAATCTTTAGGAATAGATTTACTCGTTTCCGGTATATATTCTTCAAGATTATTCTTGCTTCGTTTTATTATTTTTTTGGTTTCGTGGCGAATTCTGTCCAACTCTAGTTTGTCAGCCTCACTCTGGGTCCAATTACTATTTTACGAGATTTATTTTTAATTTCAATGAAGACCGTGTCTACATTGGTTGTATTATCTGTTTTCACGGATACTGGATGGAGAGAGTTGTGGATATAAAAGATAACGCCTCCACCCTGTCTGTTCTCTCTTTCATGACTAAAGATGTAACCCGGTAATCTATATTCCGCAATGAAATCTCTATTTGAAGTGTCTATCCAAGATTCTGTGACTCCGATGATGTGGTAATGATTTGTAGCTGCGAGGACTTCTAAGTCTTCAAATTTGTTACGTAGGCTACGAGCGTTTACATATCAAGCTTTAATGTGATTTGAGTCGGGGGTTTTGCGGGTTGAGTGCTCCCTTACGGTGGAGCTGCTGGTGTTCTCTCCTCCGCGCTTTTTGGCTTTCGAAGAGCCACTTGGTCACAGAGCAGCCTCCTGAAACGGGCTGCTCCAACAGTCTTTAAGTGGATGCCATAAGCAAGGACCAAGTCTGAATTGTAGTAAAAACTGTTCCACAAGTTAGCGAACTGGACGTTTTCTTGTGAGCAAAAGGACTGAAGTCTATTGTTTGTGCTGAAAGCCTTACTGTAAAAGCTAGATTCGGTATCGACCCTCGAGAGGATTCCTGAGATTATGATGTTACTGACATCCGTTTTACATTTATACTGCTTGATCATGCGGCGGCATTTCTCAAGCAGTTCCTCAGAACGGGTTGTCTTTACGTCATTCGTCCCCGCGTGAATGACAAAGAGGGTGTTTCGGTCGGCATTTCTCGTGACATCATCGTACGCTGCGGTAATGTCGTCCAGTCTGGCACCTGGATAGCAGTAACGTTTTCTGCGGCCGTTTGATGAACGACCACAGAACTCAACCAGCTGGCCACGCACCATGGAGTCCCCAACTAGGCGAGTCTCAAACTCATCCTCCATGGTGTCTGCCAGCACCTGGAACCTATTGAAGGTAGTGGGGGTCAGTAAATTCTTGGTTGCCTGCTTCGGTTTGGCTCCATTCCTTACAGGTTGGAACCCGACATCCTGTGATGCAGGAAGAGAAGCGTTAAGTGGGGCAGGCTGGAAGGTGTCCTGTGAGGCAGGCTGGGAGTAGGGCTGTTAAGCATGCTGGGGGTTAGCCTGTGAAGCAGGCTGGGGGTCAGCCTGTGAGGCAGGCTGGCGGTTGTCCTGTGATGCAGGCTGGGGGTTAGCCTTTGAGGCAGGCTGGGGGTTAGCTTGTGAGGCAGGCTGGTGGTTAGCCTGTGAGGCAGGCTGGGGATTAGCCTGTGAGGCAGGCTGGGAATCAACCTGTGAGGCAGGTAAAACGTCCTCACGTGAAGCAGGAGATTCGTCTGGAGAGGGCACAGTCTTGGTGGAGGGCCTCTCCACCATCGATGGTGGAGTCACTGCCACATTATTTGAAACAAATTCCTGAAGGGCCTCGAATTTCTTTTCAAGATCATTATGTTTGACTTTCCATTCAGTCACAGCCTTCTGAAGTTGTAATCTTTGAACGCAGAGGCGGCAGATTTTACTCAGCTGGAAGAACTGAGCTGCAAGTCGTCGGGACAGACGTCACACTTAAGGATCGAAGGCATTGTTAGAAATTTAAGCGAGTTTACAGTTTGGGCAAATATTAAAAGCGCTTTCGAAATAAAAAGTGTGACCATAAATTGAATTGGATAAAAATTGTGCATGGAAATTAGATACTGCTGTGCTAGATGCCTCCAACACTGGGAGTTCGCTCCCACAGGGTCTCGAAAATGTCTCAAAGACCAATCGCTTGTCCTGAGCCTCGGTCACGAGAGAGACTTTCACAACCCGGCGCTTTTCAGCTATTGTCCTCGAAGTTTTGTCCCATAGAACGGGGCCGGCGTAGTCACACAGAGCAGAGCTGGCAAGGAAGGAGAGGAACCAGCAATTCGTTCCCACTTTCCGAAACGTCTAACCCAACTCTGCGACCCTTTCGAGGCCTCGCCAGTGGCACCTGTCACCAGGTGTTCTGCACCAACTCTAGAGAGTATCAGACGCCCTTCCTGAGAGACCAAAAGACTGAAATATTCCTTGAGTATAAGAAAAACCCTCATAAACTCCACCTAGAGGCCGGGAGGTACAACCTCAAATGGCCCACGGAAGACATCTCTTTCAGGAGAAAACAAGAACCAGCTGTTATGCAGAATAGGGATGGGAGTACCGTCGATAGAGGGGAGGGACGGGGAGCTCACACCGACAACTGGTTCCCAGGGAGGTTTTTAGTGTAGAGGTCGCCACACTCATCTACACCGCAGGCCTAAATAATTAAGCATGGTCCAGCTGACTAGGACCCTGGAACTCCAGCCATTGTCTCATAAAGAGATCATCTGCCTACAGTCCAATCCACCACTGCTGCTGCCCAGAGACTTCGCCGTGACCCTGGCACGGGGGACAGATCAGGTATTACACCTTGTCCAAGGGTGACCTGAGACTATGCAGGGCAAGGAGGTGAAAACACTTCACCCGCATACCGGACACGGACGCTGATGTGTGGGGCAGGGAAGGGAGAGCCTGTGACACGGACGCTGATGTGTGGGGCAGGGAAGGGAGAGCCTGTGACACGGACGCTGATGTGTGGGGCAGTTAAGGGAGAGGACGGAAAGGTAATTAGATTTGATTCATGTGAAGGGAAGAGAAGCGAAGGGAAGAGAAATGAAAGGAGGAGAAAGAAAGGAAAAATAAGGTAAAGGAAGCGAAAGGGAAGGGAGATGATGGGAACGAAATGAAATTAGATTGAGGTGAAGGGAAGGGACAGGAAGCGAAGGGAAGAGAAAGAAAAGGAAAGGGAAAGAAATCGAATGGAATTGAAGAAGGAAAAAAGGGAAAGAAAGGAAAGGAAACGGAATGGAATGAAACCTGACTGAGTTGAAGGGAAAGGAAGGGAAGAGAGAGAGAGAGAGAGAGAGAGAGAGAGAGAGAGAGAGAGAGAGAGAGAGAGAGAGAGAGAGAGAGAGAGAGAGAGAGAGAGAGAGAGAGAGAGAGAGAGAGAGAGAGAGAGAGAGAGAGAGAGAGAGAGAGAGAGAGAGAGACGGATACACGGAGAAAGTAAGGAGAAGCGAAGTGAAAAAAAATGGAGATGGAACGGAAGGAAGGGAAGAGGAGGAAGGGAAAGGAAAAGGAAGAGGAGGGTAAAGAAGGGAAGGGAAGAGAAGGAATGGGTAGGGAAGGGAAGGGAAGGGAAGGGAAGGAATGAGGAGGGAAGGGAAGGAAAGGAAGGGGAAGGGAAGGAAAGGAATGGGGAGGGAAGGGAAATGAACGGAACGGAAGGGAGGGAAGGAAAGGACAGCAAAGAAGGGAAGGGAAGAGAAGGAATGGGGAGGGAAGGGAAGGGAAGGGAAGGGAAGGGAAGGAATGGGGAGGGAAGGGAAGGGAAGGGAAGGGAAGGGAAGGGAAGGGAAGGGAAGGAATGGGGAGGGGAGGGAAGGGAAAGGAAGGAATGGGGAGGGAAGGGAAGTGAACGGAACGGAAGGGAGGGAAGGAAAGGACAGCAAAGACGATGTGGTAATGATTTGTAGCGGCGAGGACTTCTAAGTCTTCAAATTTGTTACGTAGGCTGCGAGCGTTTACATAGCAAGCTTTAATGTGATTCGAGTTGGGGGTTTCGCGGGTTGAGTGCTCCCTTACGGTGGAGCTGCTGGTGTTGTCGCCTCCGCGTTTTTGGGCTTTCGAAGAGCCACTTGGTCACAGAGCAGCCTCCAGAAACGGGCTGCTCCAACAGAGTTTAAGTGGATGCCATCAGCAAGGAATAAGTCTGAATCGTAGTAAAAACTGTTCCACAAGTTAGCGAACTGGACGTTTTCTTGTGGGCAAAGGGGGGAGGGGAGGAGGAAGAGGAGGAGGAGGAGGAGGAGGAGAAGGAGGAGAAATACATAGGAATACATTCATAGGAGGAATACATACATAGAAGGAGGAGGAGGAGGAGGAGGGGAAGGAGAGGGAGGACGAGGAGGTAACGTGGCAAATGACAGGAGAGAGAGAGAGAGAGAGAGAGAGAGAGAGAGAGAGAGAGAGAGAGAGAGAGAGAGAGAGAGAGAGAGAGAGAGAGAGAGAGAGAGAGAGAGAGAGAGAGAGAGAGAGAGAGAGAGAGAGAGAGAGAGAGAGAGAGAGAGGTGGCGTCATGCTTACTACATTTTATCATTTTTTTTTTTTTTTTGCTTCCGTTCTGGAGATAAATAATTATTTATCTCGTGTACTGTGGAGAAGAGAGGGAGGAAAGAAGGGAGGGAGGGAAGGAGAGAGAGGGAGGGAGGGAGAGAGGGAGGGAGGGAGGGAGGGAAAGGTAAGGGGCAGGAATTAAGACTGAAGAAGAAAAGAAAGACAGGGAAGAAAGGAAGGAAGGAAGGAAAGAGAGAGAGTAAAAAAGAAAGGAGGAAACACAAAAAGAAGGAAACGAAGGAAGGACGGAAAGAAAGAAAAAGGGGAGAGAGAAAGAAATAATAAAAGCTGGAAAAACAAAGAGAGAAAGAAAGGAATCATGGAAGGAAGGAAGGAAGGAAGGAAAGACGGAAAAAAAGATGAAAGAAAGAAAGAAGATGAACTGAAAGAAAGCCTAAAAGAGGAAGGAAGGAAGGAGGGAAGGAAGGAGGGAAGGAGGAAGGAAGGAGGGAAGGAGGAAGGAAGGCCGAAGAGTTGAAGAAGGAGGGAGAGAGGGAAATGCGAAAAAAAGAAAGGAGCAAGAGAGAAGAAAGAAAGAAAAAAGAAACAAAGAAAAAGTAGGAAAGAAGGAAAGGAAAGTAAGGAGAAAGTAAACACGGGAAAGAGGAAGGTGGAGAAACAGACAAAAAAAGATGAAACAAAGAGAAAAAAGAAGGAAAGAAGAAAGGGCGGGAGAAGGAAGGAAGAAAGAAGGAATGAAGGAGAAAAGAAAAGGAACTGTGAGGAGAGGCAACACGAAGAGGAGGAGTAAAGGGAGGAAAGGGAAAGAGAAGGAAGGAAGGAAGGAAGGAGGGAAGGAAGGAAGAAAAAGAAGGAAGGAAGGAGGGAAGGAAGGAGGCAGAGGAGGAAGTGAGAAAGTAAGGAAGGAAGGAGGGAAGGAAGGAAGAAAAGGAAGGAAGGAAGGAAGGAAGGAGGGAAGGAAGGAAGGAGGGAAAGAAGGAAGGAAGAAAAGGAAGGAAGGACGGAGGGAAGGAAGGAAGCAGAGGAGGAAGTGAAGAAAGGAAGAAAGGAAGGAGGGAAGGAAGGAAGAAAAGGAAGGAAGGAAGGAAGGAGGGAAGGAAGGAAGGAGGGAAGGAAGGAAGGAAGAAAAGGAAGGAAGGACGGAGGGAAGGAAGGAAGCAGAGGAGGAAGTAAAGAAAGGAAGGAAGGAAGGATGGAAGGAAGGAAGTAAAGGGAGGAAAGGGAAAGAAAAGGAAGGAGGGAAGGAAGGAAGGAGGGAAATAATGAAGAAAAGGAAGGAAGGAAGGAAGGAAGGAGGGAAGAAAGGAAGGAAGAAAAGGAAGGAAGGACGGAGGGAAGGAAGGAAGCAGAGGAAGAAGTGAAGAAAGGAAGGAAGGAAGCAGAGGAGGAGGTGAAGGAAGGAAGGAAGATAAAAAAGAAAGAAAATAGAGAGACGAGAAAAAAAAGGAAGAAAGAAAGGAGGGAAAAGAATGGAAGAAATAAGAGAGAGAGAGAGAGAGAGAGAGAGAGAGAGAGAGAGAGAGAGAGAGAGAGAGAGAGAGAGAGAGAGATAGAGAGAGCGAGAGAGAGAGAGAGAGAGAGAGAGAGAGAGAGAGAGAGAGAGAGAGAGAGAGAGAGAGAGAGAGAGAGAGAGAGAGAGAGAGAGAGAGAGAGAGAGAGAGAGAGAGAGAGAGAGAGAGAGAGAGAGAGAGAGAGAGAGAGAGAGAGAGAGAGAGAGAGGCCGTTATAGGTAAGAGGAATGGGAATGCAGGAAGGAAGGGAAGCAGTTAGGGAGAGGAAAAGGAGGAGGAGGAGGAGGATAAGTAAGGGAGGGAAGGAGGAAGGGAAAAGGGGGTGGGGGAGGAGGAAGGGGGGGGGGGTTATCTCCAGTTCCAAGGCGTCACTTCATCTTCCCTCTCTGACATGAGTGTTGGATTGGCTGGACGCCCCCCCTTCCCCCTCCCTTCCCTTCCCTTCTCTTTCCTTCCCTTTCCATTACTTCCCATCCCTTCCCTTCCCTTCCTTTTATTTCCCTTCAGTCCTCTTTCCTTTCCTTCACCTCCCTCACCTTCCCTTGCTTCCATTTCACTCTCCTCCCTTTTCCTTCCTTCCCCTTTCTATTTCTTTCCTTCCTTTCCCTTCCCCATTAATAACCCTCTCCTCCTCTTCCCTTTCCCCCTACTCCATTCTCTTCCTTTCCTCTCCTTCCCTGCCCCTTTCCTTTCCTTTCCTCCCCTTCCTTTTCCTTCGCACTCCTTCCTCACCTCTCTCCATCTTCTCTCCGCCGCCCCATATTTCCCTTCCCCTCACTTGCCCATCATCTCCCCTTCCCTTCCCTTCCCTTCCTTTACTTTCTCTCTCAATTCCTTCTGCTTTTCCTTCATTCTCTCCCGATTCTTCCCATTCCCTTCCTTCCAATCTCTGTTCTGAAGGGGGAAGAGGAGGGAGGGGGAGCGAAAGGTAGAGGAGAGGAGAAGGTAAGAAAAAGGAAAAAGGGTAGAGGGAGATTGGAGAGAAGGGAAAGGAAATGTAAGAAAGAGAAAGAGAATACACAGGGCGGAGTGGTTGCCCTCTGTTACAAATCATCCCTCAGTGTTGTGGTGCTGGACACACCCATCCCCGCGGGGCTCGAGGTATTAGTGTTCAAAGTGATCAGTGTCCGAGGCCGCGGGTCTCTATGTGTGGGCTGCTACAGACCCCATCACAGGGACCAGCCCTGACGGCCTACCTATCTGGCAACCTCGACCGCCTTATGACGGCCCACCAGTGAATATGTATATGACCAGTAGGCCTATGTAGGTGTTTATTATTGTATATTATATATTATTCTATTTTTTATTGGTAGGGGCTCGGTTTTTAGATAGGGCTCACCATACATCCTTTAACCAGTAAATCCCCAAAGAAGCTCAACATGTAGTATGAATATATATATATATATATATATATATATATAGAGAGAGAGAGAGAGAGAGAGAGAGAGAGAGAGAGAGAGAGAGAGAGAGAGAGAGAGAGAGAGAGAGAGAGAGAGAGAGAGAGAGAGAGAGAGAGAGAGAGAGAGAGAGAGAGAGAGAGAGAGAGAGAGAGAGAGAGAGAGAGAGAGAGAGAAAAGGGATTTTGGAGAGGAAAGAAAGAATGGGAATGAGATGAAGGGAGGGAGGGAAGGTAAGGGGAAGGAAGGAAGGAAGCAGAAAGAAGGACAAAGGGAAAGATAAGGAAGGGAGAGGAAGAGATAAAAGGAGAGAGGAAAGAAGGAAGGAAGGAAGGAAAGAATGAAGGAGGGAAGAAAGGAAGGTGAGGGCATTTGGATTTAAAAGAAGAACAAATAAAAAGATAAGGAAGGGAGAGGAAGGAGGGAAGGAAGGAGGAAAGAATGAAAGAAGGAAGGGAAGGAAGGGAGAAAGATGTGGGTAGGGAGGAAAGGAAGGAGGGAAGAGGGAAGCGAGGAAGAGAGGAAGCAAGGGAGGAAGGGAGGTAGGGAAGAGGGAATGGGTGAAGGGAAGAAGGAAGGGAGGGAGGGAAGAGGGAAGGGAGGAAGGGAGGGAGAGAAGAGGGAAGGGAAGAAGGAAAGAAGGAAGGGACGGAAGGAAGAGGGAAGGGAGGAAGGGAGGGAGAGAAGAGGGAAGGGAAGAAGGAAAGAAGGAAGGGAAGGAAGGAAGAGGGAAGGGAGGAAGGGAGGAAAGAAGGGAGGCAGGGAAGGGAGGAAGGGAGGGAGGGAGGGAAGAGGGGTGGAGGAAGGGAGGAAGGGAGGAAGGGAAGAAGGCAGGGAGGAAGGGAAGGACGGAAGGGAGGGAGGGAGGGGAGAGGGAAGGGATCAAGGGAGGGAGGGAGGGAGGAAGAGAAGAGGGGAAGAGGGAAGAGAGGAAGGGAGGAAGGGAGGAAAGGAGGAAGGGAGGGAGGGAGGAAGGGAAGGCGCCAGTAACGGGAGTCGGTGCATCCCGCCTCCCCGCTGGTGCCCTTCTTCACCCTTCAATTCAACCCTTAGGAGCAGTCAAGGCCCCCTCCACCCCTTCCCTCCCTGCCTCACCCCCTCTACCCCTGTGTGTGTGTGTGTGTGTGTGTGTGTGTGTGTGTGTGTGTGTGTTGGCCCTGTCGTATACTAAAGCGGGCGGATTTTTTTTATAATGTCGGTTTCTGCTGTCTGCCGCTTGATTCTAATGCACAAGTAGTGTTAGGGTTGATGTGCCAGCCTTCTCCTCTTTCCTCCTTTTCCCTCCTTTCGTCTCCTCCCATCTTCTCCTCCTCTTCGGTATTGCCTTCTGCCCTTTCCCTTCCTGCCTTCCCTCCTTCCTCTTCCCTTCTTCCGCCTCCTCTGGTATTGTTCCCTCCGTCCCTCCGTCCCTCCGTCTTTCTGTTCCCTCCCTCCATCAATCATTGCCGCGCTCAACTTCCTCCTCCCATTCTTCCTTCCTTCCTCCAATCCTTCCTTCGCGTCTCCTTCGTCCTTCCATTCTTCCTGCCTATCCATTTTCCCTTTCCATAAGATTTCCGCTCCATTCTTTTCATTTGGGTTTGTCTTATAGGAAGGCTCGTGCTCTCCTCCACCTCCTCCTCCTCCTCCTTCTCCTCCTTCTCGTCGTCGTCCTCCTCCTCCTCCTCCTCCTCCTTCTCCTCCTCCTCCTCCTCGTCGTCGTCCTCCTCCTCCTCCTCCTCCTCCTCCTCCTCCTCCTCGCCAGGGACACAATCAGTCACCCCACAAGAGCCGCATGTTTGTCTGAGGCTCATTAAGGAGGAGGAGGAGGAGGAGGAGGAGGACACATGACCCCTCAGCTAATATATTCATCTTCCTCACTCCTGTCTCCTTTATGGCCGGTCCAAACACACACACACACACACACACACGCACACACACACACACACACACACACACACACACACACACACACACACACACACACACACACACACACACACATAGCCACTACACTAACTCCAACACGATGGGGAAAAAAAAACTTTACGCTTTTTTTCTACCTTGCTCGACGAATAAAAAAATAAAAAAGACAAAAACGCAAACATGAATTCTTTTACAGTGCAGGTGACGGCGAGACATTTGTGTCACCAATAATGTGGCGGTGACGGGCGTGTGTGTGTGTGTGTGTGTATATGTGCGTCACACGGGGCGGAGGAGCGAAGGGTTGGGGGAAGCAAGACAAGTGTGCGCCGAAAACGGAACATGAGAGGACTCGTTTGTTGGAAGTATTTAGCTCGGAAAAAACTCGCAGTGCCAAGATTGTAAACTGTAGCCCCGCCGGAGAATAGCGAGGCGGAAGAGTGTGGATTGGAGTGGCGGGAAAAGCGTGGTGGAAGGCGTTATATGGAAAGCGTGGTGGAAGGCGTTATGTGGAGTGGAAGAGCGGGAAAAGCGTGGTGGAAGGCGTTATGTGGAGTGGAATAACGGGAAATGAGTGATGGAAGGCGTTATGTGGAGTGGAAGGGCGGGTAAAGCGTGGTGGAAGGCGTTATGTGGAGTGAAAGGGCGGGAAAAGAGTGGTGGAAGGCGTTATGTGGAGTGGAAGGGCGGGAAAAGCGTGGTGGAAGGCGTTGTGTGGAGTGGAAGGGCGGGAAAAGCGTGGTGGAAGGCGTTGTGTGGAGTGGAAGGGCGGGAAAAGAGTGGTGGAAGGCGTTGTGTGGAGTGGAAGGACGGGAAAAGAGTGGTGGAAGGCGTTGTGTGGAGTGGAAGGGCGGGAAAAGAGTGGTGGAAGGCGTTGTGGAGAAAGGGAAAAGAGTGGTGGAAGGCGTTGTGTGGAGTGGAAGGGCGGGAAAAGAGTGGTGGAAGGCGTTGTGTGGCGTGGAAGGGCGGGAAAAGAGTGGTGGAAGACGCTGTGTGGAGTGGAAGGGAGGGAAAAGAGTGGTGGAAGGCGTTGTGTGGAGTGGAAGGGCGGGAAAAGAGTGGTGGAAGGCGTTGTGTGGAGTGGAAGGGCGGGAAAAGAGTGGTGGAAGGCGTTGTGTGGAGTGGAAGGGAAAAGAGTGGAAGGCGTTGTGTGGAGTGAAGGGCGGGAAAAGAGTGGTGGAAGGCGTTGTGTGGAGTGGAAGGGCGGGAAAAGAGTGGTGGAAGGCGTTGTGTGGAGTGAAGGGCGGGAAAAGAGTGGTGGAAGGCGTTGTGTGGAGTGGAAGGGCGGGAAAAGAGTGGTGGAAGGCGTTGTGTGGAGTGAAGGGCGGGAAAAGAGTGGTGGAAGGCGTTGTGTGGAGTGAAATACCGAAAACGTTGTGGAATGTGTATTAAAAGGTGGAATTACATAAATGGTTGTGGAATGAATGATGTGAAGTGGAATACAGAAAGCGTTGTGGAAAGTGGATTAAGTGGAAAACGTTGTGGACTGAATAATACGAATTGGAATAAAGACAAAAAAAAAAAGTAAATAAAAATTGAAAAAAAAAATGAAATAAAATATAATAATAAATAAACCGTTCATGATATATTATTATTATTATTATTATTATTATTATTATTATTATTATTATTATTATTATTATTATTATTATTATTATTATTATTATTATTATTATTATTATTATTATTATTATTATTATTATTATTATTATTATTATTATTATTATTATTATTATTATTATTATTATTATTATTATTATTATTATTATTATTATTATTATTATTATTATTATTATTATTATTATTATTATTATTATTATTATTATTATTATTATTATTATTATTATTATTATTATTATTATTATTGCTGTTGTTATTATTATTATTATTATTATTATTATTATTATTATTATTATTATTATTATTATTATTATTATTATTATTATTATTATTATTATTATTATAATTATTATTATTGTTATTATTATTATTATTATTATTATTATTATTATTATTATTATTATTATTATTATTATTATTATTATTATTATTATTATTATTATTATTATTATTATTATTATTATTATTATTATTATTATTATTATTATTATTATTATTATTATTATTATTATTATTATTATTATTATTATTATTATTATTATTATTATTATTATTATTATTATTATTATTATTATTATTATTATTATTATTATTATTATTATTATTATTATTATTATTATTATTATTATTATTATTATTATTATTATTATTATTATTATTTTTTTTATTATTATTATTTTTATTATTATTATTTTATTATAACACACACACACACACACACACACACACACACACACACACACACACACGTACATGTTTTCTGGCGTGTGCGTGTGGGCCCAACAAATTATTGTGTGTCAGTCTACGGTGACGAATGAGTGTGTGTGTGTGTGTGTGTGTGTGTGTGTGTGTGTGTGTGTGTGTGTGTGTGTGTGTGTGTGAGTGTCACTGATGATGGATGTGTGAGTGAATGTCGCGTACAGAGTTGTTGTTTGAGAGAGAGAGAGAGAGAGAGAGAGAGAGAGAGAGAGAGAGAGAGAGAGAGAGAGAGAGAGAGAGAGAGAGAGATGGTGACAGGCGGACCATAAAACAGACAAACAAATAGAAAAACAAATTGTCAAACTTATGGAAACAGACACACACACACACACACACACACACACACACACACACACACACACACAATACCGTCCATGAAATTACACAACAAACGATCTTATAATATTTCCTGTCTCTCTCTCTCTCTCTCTCTCTCTCTCTCTCTTTTCTATTTAAACATATTTCTACAAAAAGGAGGCTCAAAATTACACTTTTTTGGTATAACTATTTTAAGAGCCTGCGTATGGGACAAAATGAATTGTCGACTGTTGACACATACAACACATACAAATACAAAATACGAAAAAGAAAGAAAAACATGTAAAAGCAATTTGGAATATTGTCAGTTTGTCACTTTATATTTACACCACTAGCGCACTTGGGTGTCCCTCACGCCACCTGTTAGCAGCGAGCTTCAACTGCTGCGTGTTCATGTTCTCCACATGGGGAGTGGCTGCCGTGCACATGTTCCACAGGCGTGTGGTCCTGGCTGTATATGTGCGCTGGTGCTGTCTGGAGTGTGATCGAGGCACCTCCACAAGCTGGTCACTGAAGAGTGCAGTCCGGGTGAACCTCAGGGCAGCGCGTGGAGGAAGCCTCAAGGTGCTGAGGTGGGGAACCCCCTGCACCTGGGCTTTGTGGCACACCACCAGTGCTGAGACATCACGACGGTGTTCCAGCGACGTCACAGTGGCAGACGACTCCTCCAGGTGCTCGCTGGCCTCCACCAGACGCAGTGCTCGTCGCTGCACTGCTTCAAGCCTCTGCATGTGGGTGGCAGCACTCGACATCCAGCACAGGGCACCGTACTCCAGATGTAATGCCCCGACGAGCTTATTTTCTAAATCCTTCCTATTTCTCAACACGGCCTCTGCGTGTATCGAAATAACACGAGAAATTAATCAAGACAAAGTGAGGGTATTCCCCGGCTGCCTGGGATTGAACCCGCGACCAGCGTGGCGGGAGAGCCACTCCTTACCGAGTCGGCCAAAGAGGTACCCCACTGGCTAAGTGGGCTAAGTTCATCAGGCCTTCGCCGCACTACACGGCTTTCCCCCCTATGTAGATTAATTTCTGTGTGTTGACAATGTCCCTTTGAGACATAACTCCACAATGTCCCTTTGAGACATACCTCCAACTCTCCCATTTTCTATTACCCTCGGAGCATGGGGCATCCTACCTGTTACCCCTTCGGGGAAGCTCAACAGAACTGCAGGAGAGGATGCCCACCGCTATGTCACCACTGTAATGCCCCGACGAGCTTCTTTTCTAAATCCTTCCTATTTCTCAACACGGCCTCTGCGTGTATCGAAACACGAGAAATTAATCAAGACAAAGTGAGGGTATTCCCCGGCTGCCTGGGATTGAACCTAGTATTTTCACCTCATGGAGAGCCAGCTCTACTGAGTCGGCTAAAGTGACGAGAGCCTACTCTGCTTACCGAGTCAGCAAGGTACCCACTGGCTAAGTGGGTTATGGGAGGCTCGTTCATCAGGCCGTCGCCGCACTACACAGATACGGTCGTATCTGTGCCTTGAATAGAGTGAGGATGCCCCGTGGATCAAGGGATTCCGCTACGCTTCGCAGGGCAGAGACTCGCAGGGAGGCCTGGCGGCCAACAGCTCGGACGTGGTGGACGAAGCGTAGGCTTTGGTCCACAAACACTCCCAGGACCTTAATGTGGTTCTAGAGGGGCTGACTCTTGCCTCCAAGACTCAGCTTGCCTGAGACTTCTCAAGATGCGTCTTGGGACCGTGAGACCTGCGTCTTCTCCGGGGCGAGGGTGACCTGGCACTCCTCTCCCCACTGCTCCACCAGGCTGAGCTGCCTGCTGACCTCCTCGACGGCGCGCTGGCTGTCGGGGCTGCAGTAGGAGCAGGAGAGTGTGCAGTCATCGGCGTAGGCTGACACTGCCGATAGCTGCCGAAGGAGATCGTCGATATATATGTTCCACAGGATTGGGCCGAGCACAGAACCCTGTGGAACTGAGGCATGCAGTGGTGAAGGCCTTGATGACTGCCCGTTGATCACCACCTGAAGGGTCCTCCCCTGGAGATAATCCTTGAGCAGCATCAGGAGGGCACCCTGGACACCTTTGACGCGAAGCTTTCCAATGAGCCCCGCGAGCCAAACCCTGTCAAAGGCTCCAGCAATATCCAGGGCTACCACGAGTGTGTCCAGGCCTTCATCCAGTGCGTCTTGCCAATCCTTGGAGAGGAGGAGGAGGAGGTCCGCGGTGGACCGGCCAGGCCTGAACCCAAACTGTCTATCTGAGAGGAGATGGCTCTCACTCAGGTGCTGACAGATGACTGCAGCCACCACACGCTCCAGCACCTTGCCCACCACAGAAAGCAAGGAGATGGGCCTGTAGATGCTGGGCTCGGAACTCAAATTTTTCTTGTTGACCGGAACCACACGCGCCTCCTTCCATAGTGAAGGCCACTTGCATTCCCTCAGGCAAGACGTGAAGACGGCGGAGAGAGGACCTAAGAGCTCCTTGGCACAATTCTTGAGGAGCCGTGGGCTTATGTCATCCGGGCCAACGGCTTTACCTGTGTCCAGCGCGCTGAGCAGCTGTTCAACCTGTCCTGCCGCCACCGACACAGAGGAGACAACACGTTCGGTTTCCTGGGGCAGCACAGGTACGGGTTGTCCCGAGTTACCAACCTTCATTTTCTTAGCGAAGAGTTCACCCAGGAGCGAGGCCTTGTCTCCACTGCTTGTAGCCATGGATCCGTCAGGCCTGGTGAGTGGAGAGACGGCATGGGGTTGGTTAGCCCTCTGCCGCTCTTTAACGAGACTCCACCAGGTTTTGTTGCCATCTCCTGGGCCGCAAAGTTTCCGCTGCTGGTCCTCTCTTTGTCGCCTCTTCTCCCACGCGCAGGTAGCTGTTATCCGTTTGCAGGCCTCCCGGTGTTGGACCTTATTATGGAGTGACGGATGACACAAGTAATATACACAAGTAATATACCAATAAGCAAACATGTTAAAATATTGGGTGTTTACTTTGATAAGTACATGACGTTCGACACACACATACACCAACTCAACAACAAAGTAATAGGGGTTATAATGTTCATAAACATAGTTAAGGACATATTTGATAAGGACACCAGAGTGATTGTTATCAAGACACAAGTGTTAAGTCTAATCAATCACGGACTAAAAATATGGGGCAACACCAATGAGATCCTCATGCAGCGAGTGAAAAAACTGCAAAACTCCGCTGTCAAAGTTGCTGTTGGGGGTTACAAAAGACGCGACCGTGCTACTCCTGTGATACAAGAACTAAAGTGGATAGAGATGAAAGAAATAGTGAAATTCGATCAGTGTATAATGGTGTGTAAAGTGACCCGTAAATATCATCCTGAGTGACTACTAAACTTACCATATGTAACACAGTTTAACGAACTTGTAACGAGACAAAACCGATACCAATTTATCCCAAGAGTGAGAACAGACAATGGTGCGCGGTCACTATTAGTAAGTGGACCAAGAGCATGGAACAAGCTCTCCCCTGATATAAAAGAACTCCCGTCACTCACGAGTTTCAAGAAAGCCCTAACTATTCACGCTCTTCAAGGAGGCTTTTGCTAAAGAACCCATGAAGGACATAATATAAACTATATCTCTTATATATGTATTATATCTATTAAGTTCTTATGTATGATAACTATATCCCATGTAAAATATTTAGTAATCAAAAGTAAAGAGTAGTTAAAGAAAAGTTCTTATATATGATATTCCATGTAAAATATTTAGTAATTAAGAGAAAAGCCATTGTACATTGTACTTTAATGGAATAAAGCATTTTGATTCTGATTCTCTCTCTCTCTCTCTCTCAGCATTGGCGGCTTACCGGCGACCATCCCTGATCTTACCGCCGGTCAGCCGCCGATTGCCAGACCGGGAGTGATCGGGGAAGATCGGGACCGTGACGGGAAATGTGTTAGAGGCCCTTTATAATATCACCTTCGTTTAGACGGCGCGGATAAAACTAATATGTGATCGATGACTTATTTGAACGCCATCAAAACCTCCCCCCCCTGCCGGCGCCCCGAAACACGTGTAGCGGCCTCCCGCCTGGCCGCCGCCCCTTAAAACTGCGGCAAGAAATCACCGATCCGTAAGTTATCTCAATAAGTTCCTGCTCTCCAAATATCAAACACATCCTTTTCCATCTCCTTACCTTATAATCTCCTAATCTCTTCATATATATTTTTTTCAGTATCGTATCTTAGTCTTCTAATATTTTTTTTTATGATCCTAATCTTCAGCCTTCAAGAAAGAGGAGTGTTGTGTTTAGCGGGGTTATACTTTTATTTGCATTTTCTGAGGCATGGAGCTCTGATCAATGCTTTTTCTTCATCGTAATTGAAAACAAACCTGCCCGCCACCACCTCCTCAAAGGGCGAGGTCAGTGGTTCAGTTTTCCCTTGAGTTCAGGGCAGACTCCCCTTAATGCCGGCCAGCGTCCCCATATGGCCTGCCTTTCCCTATGACTAACTGCGTCTCTGTTTGCCTGTGTGTCTTTCCGTGTCCCGTCGTGTGTGTGTGTGTGTGTGTGTGTGTGTGTGTGTGTGTGTGTGTGTGTGTGTGTGTTCCTCTCCCTCACACACACACACACACACACACACACACACACACACACACACACACGGGACCAATACCATATTTACTAATTCGCCGGGAAGGAAGGAGATATCTCATGCCCCAAAAATTCCCTCATAAACTGTCGGCTGGGAGACGTGGGTTTGCCGCGGGGCGATGGCGAGGCGAACGGCGGGAGTGTCAAGGGGCAGGGGGCGTGGGGCGGTGTGTGGGGAGGAGAGGGGAGGAGGAAGAGAAGGAGGCAGGATGAGATGGGGAGGAAATAAGAGAAAATGATGGGGGAAGGGAATGGACGGATCAGTATGGGGAAGAAGAGAGAAGCAGGAGAAGGAGGGAAAGGAAAAGGAGACTGAGGAAAAGAAGGGAGGATGGGATGGGGAGGAAATACGCAAAGATGATGGGGAGTGTGCAGAAAGAAGGAAATGGATGGCGATGCATGGGGAAGAAAGAGGGAGGAGGAGGAGGGGAAGGAGGAATGTATGATAGGATTTGGAGGAAATAAGGAGGGATGATGGGGAGTGTGTTGAAGGAAGGGAATGGATAAGGATGTATGGGGAAGAGAAGGGGGAGGAGGAGGAAGAAGGAGATGGGATGGGAAGGATAGGGAATGAACAGGAGATGGGGAGGAGAAAATGGAAGACCGGATGCTGGGGGAGAGATCCTGAGGAAAATGGGAGATGAACTGAAAATGGGAGATGGGGAGAACAAATGATGAAGGAAGGAAGATGGTCAGGGTTGGGGCGGACGGGGAGTGAGAGGGGAAGATGGGGAAGGGGAGAACGTGTGTGTGTGTGTGTGTGTGTGTGTGTGTGTGTGTGTGTGTGTGTGTGTCTGATCATATAATTCCCTGTTCATTCCTCTTTTAATCTCTATTCCCTCCATCTCTTTCTTCCAAGCTTCCTCCGTTTCCCTCTTCTCGTTCTCCTTCCTCTCCTACGAGTATCTCTTCTCTTCTCTCTACTTCCCTTTTCTCTCTTCTCCTCTTTCCTGCTGCTCATCCTATCCTTCCTTCTCCTCACTTTCCTCCTCTCTCGCATTTCTCCTTTCCTCTCACCCTTTCTTTCTCCACATCTCCACTCTCTCTCACTCTCTCCTCTCTCTTTCTCTCCCTTAGTCTCCTCTCTTCACTTCTTTTCCTCCCTTTTATCCTCCCTTCCTATCTTATCTCATTTCCTGGCTCTCCTTCCTCTCTCCTCCAATCTTCCTCTTCCTCCCTTTCGCCATTTCTTCCTTTATCTCACTCACCTCCTGTCTTCCTCACGCCTGTCCTCCTTCTTTTTCCTCATGCGTCTCATCCTCTCCTCCCTCTCCTCTCTCTCTCCTCCTTCTCCCTGTTTCATCCCATCCTCGTCTTATTTTGCTTGTTGTTCCATTTCTCCTTTCCTCCCCTCTTCCTCTCTTTGTCTCACACTTTATTCTGCACTTTGCTTTTCTCTCGATTACTCTTTCCTTCCCTCCTTTCATTGTGTCTCTCTCCCAGGGTTGGGTCCAACTACAGGCGACTGTACTTAAGTCCAAGTCCAAGTCTATGGATATTTTTCAAGTACAAGTACAAGTACAAGTACAGCCACTTTGCTATGTACATGACATTGTACTTAAGTACAAGTACTTTATGTGATAAAAAAAATCCTGTCACCGGTTCGTAAAACACGAAAGTTAGTAGTTTTCGTCTATATACATTAATGATCATCAATACTATCATCACAAAGGTCATTAGAATCTATAAACAGTATATAACTTTTGATTAAATACAATATACTTGTGTGTACTTGAATGTACTTGGTATTTTTCAAGTACTTTGGGTGTAAGTACAAGTACAATTGAATTTTTAAACTCCAAGTACAAGTATATGAAAATCTGTACTTAAGTCCAAGTACAAGTGGAAGTCCATGTACTTGGACCCAACCCTACTCTCTCCCTCTTCCCTTTCCTCCTCGCTTCTCTCCCTTCCCCTTCTCTTTCTCACCCTTTCCATCCATACCGTGTCATCTTTCTTCTTCTTTTTCTCCCTCTTTAAGAATTTCAGTTGCACCGCACCCTTCTCTCTCTCTCCTTCTCCTTCTTCTTTCTTCCTTATCCATTTCCTTTCCCCTCTTCCTCCCCCTCCTCTCCTCGCCCCTAGCATCCTCCCCTCATCTCCTGCCTCCCGCTGTGGAGGATGAGGTAAACTTGGAACATTATCGGATGCTTTCCCTCCTCCCCTCCCCTCCCCCCTTCCCCTCTCCCCCAGTGGGAGCATTGGGGAACATTGGGAACATTGGGGAGCACTGGGGCAAACTGGGGTACTTGGGGAAACTAGGAAAAATGATAAACTGTGGTGCTCTTTGGAAAACCGGGGTAAATTAGGGTACTTTGGGAAGTGGGGTAAACTGGGACTCTAAGAGAAGCTGGGGAAACTAACGAAAGAAAACTGGGAAACTATGGGGAAAGTGGAGGAAACTGGGGCACTTTTAAACTGCGGAAACTGGGCTTGACTGGGAGCACCTGCGGGGCACTGGGCTTGACTGGGAACACCTGAGGGAAACTGGGCTTGACTGGGAACACCTGAGGGACAATGGGCTTGACTGGGAACACCTGAGGGACACTGGACATGACTGGGAACACCTGAGGGACACTGAACATGACTGGGAACACTCGAGGGACACTGGACATGACTGGGAACACCTGAGGGACACTGGACATGACTGGGAACACCTGAGGGACACTGGACATGACTGGGAACACCTGAGGGACACTGGACATGACTGGGAACACCTGAGGGACACTGGACATGACTGGGAACACCTGAGGGATACTGGACATGACTGGGAACACTTCAGGGACACTGGGCTTGACTGAGAACTCCTGAGGGACACTGGGCTTGACTGGGAACGCTGTAACGGTGTAAGGCTTGGTTGCGCGGAGCTGTGGGCGTGAGGAAAACACTTGCTGCCTAAGAAGAAATGTATTCTTAACCTAAGATACAGCGTAGCGTTGGTGAGAGAGCCGAGACAATAGGTGTGTGTCGGTCGAGCTCTCTGGAAGGAGTGACGAATTACAGATTGGAAAATAATGAAGTTACAATTGGTCACGTATGTCAAGGTGACCTCTAAGCTTGATGAAATGCTTTGTATACATACTGAGACGGTAAACACTGACAGATGACATTCCTACAAGGTGGCGTGATCTATCTGTCGTGGGTTTTTTCCATTGATATTTGCATGCCTAATTCGTGGTGATATTAAATAATAATAATAATAATAATAATAATAATAATAATAATAATAATAATAATAATAATAATAATAATAATAATAATAATAATAATAATACACTGATATACTACAATTACTATAACACTGCTCGGTCACCTACCACTGATCGCGACCTCGCGACATCCAAAAAAAAATATAATTAGTAGTTGACCCGATATAGTGAGGACATATTGAGCAGACTGCTTATGGCACAAGTATATTAAAACAATGGCTAAGCAGGAATACTCGTGTAGTAATGACATAAATAATGAGAGGTAACATCAGCGGGTGCGACATAAATCATAGAAATAATCTATAAATGGAGAAACATAGAGACACAAGTATCTGTAGTTAACAAGTGGCATAGTTACAGAACATGAAATGCTCATCCAGCTTCCAAAAAATAATAATAAGGACAACAAGTTTAACAAGTTTTGCAGCACGATACGGAACTATTTGAGGTCCTTCTACGAGTGCCGTTGCAGTCCGCCACAAGTCTGTAATGTTTTCGTGTGGTTTGACCGTAAGAGGTGACACCACATCAGCCATTGTCTAACTACCATCATCGTCAACACCTCCACCATCATCACCACCATCACCACCACCATCGCTAGAAGCACCACATCAGCCACTATCTAACTACCATCATCGTCAACACCACTATAATCACCACCACCACTATCATCACCACCGCCATCACTCCCCCCCCACCACCACCTCATTCTATCTTCAACACCTCTTCATTTTCATTATTTTATCAAGTATTTTTTCTCTTCTCTGTATTTATTTATCTATTTATTTATTTATATATTTATTTATTTATATATTTATTTATTACCTTTTTTCTCTCTTTCCAGCATCCGTCGCCTCGCCTCGCCGGTCAGTAAGTACGAGACCTTACCTTGCTGTTGTTGTTGTTGATGTTGTTGTTGTTGTTGTTGTTGTTGTTGTTGTTGTTGTTGTTGTTGTTGTTGCTGTTGTTGTTGTTGTTGTTGTTGCTGTTGTTGTTGTTGTTGTTGTTGTTTTTTCTTCTATTCACTCTTTCTTATTCTCTTCCTCTTTTCATCAGCCATTTCTTTCCATCATCTCCGTATCTCCATCTCCTCTTCCTCCCTTCGTTTCCTTTCCTTCTTTATTCTGTTCCTTCTCCTTATTTCCTCTTACCTGCTTTCCTCTTTCCCTATGTCTCTTCTTCCTCTTTTTCTTCCTTTTATTCACCCCCAACTTCCTTCCTCTTTCTATGTATTCTCCTTCCCGTATCTCCATCTCATCGTCCTTCCGCTTCCCTTTCCTTCTTTATTCTGTTCCTTACTCCTCCTCCCTCTAATTCCATCTTCCTCGCCAGCACTGCCACAACTTTCTGCGTCAGGCCTCAGCTTGTCTGTTCCAAGCCTGCTCGCTCCCTGCCTGCCGTTGCCACAAGTCTCTCTCTCTCTCTCTTTCTCCCCCCTCTCCTCTTCTCTCCCTGTCAGCGCGCGACCTCAAGTCAGCGCGCGACCTTCCCTGGGTTCACACGTGACTTTGCCCCGCTGCTGTGTGGTGCCAACTCGCTCTTTCCTCTGTTTTCCTCTGCTTTCGCGGTGTGAGGCG
This sequence comes from Eriocheir sinensis, assembly GCF_024679095.1. Taxonomy (NCBI): domain Eukaryota; kingdom Metazoa; phylum Arthropoda; class Malacostraca; order Decapoda; family Varunidae; genus Eriocheir; species Eriocheir sinensis. The sequence goes on from NC_066519.1 coordinate 3,572,781, forward strand.
TTCTGTGCTTCTGTGTAACTGCTACTGTACTGGAGGACTACAAAACCAGGAGGATTACCCTGCCTTCTACTACAGACCGCTAAGTGTTCTGATTTAGTATTTACTTAGTTAGATAGTGATCCACAGTTACTCCTAGGACAAGTGTATTAAGCTTCCCACATCTACACTAAATTCAACATTCTTTCACGCCAACCCAGTGCTACACGGTTTTATATTGCTTTTGTGTTTTTTATATTGCTTTTGTGTTTTCTTCTCCTTCTATTATTAGGATACTTTACTGTGCTGTGATAATAGGACTACGTGAATCAGGCGCGCCAAGCTACGTTAATTTCTAAGCCCACACAAAAACACTAGATAATCCACTTTCCGCGCAAACCTAGTGAACACAGTTATTATCCTCTTTACATAAGTGATTTCTCAGTATATTAATATTGGCCTATGTTTTGTCTTGGTGGGTAGAAACAACCGCGCCTTTTTACCCGAGACACACCCTTTTCCCCGGAGAATTGACCTGACTGCGACCTCACAGCAGCTGTGGTTTGTTTTCCTAGATACACATTTTTGACCTGACGACCTCACCGCAGCTGCGTACTTTGTTATCGTCTTAACGCGCCTAATTGTTTCCGTCTTGCCTCGCCCATATCTTCACCATGACGTCCCTCAAGCGTTGTTCTGGGTGTGGCCTTCGCATGGCCAAGCAGTACTTTCTTTCCAAGGACGTTTGTAGGTTCTGCGTTAAGACTCAGAAGGATGATCAGAGGATCATAGAGTTAGAGAATAGGGTTACGACTCTCGCCGCCCAGGTACACTTACTGGTTAGTGCAGCAGCAACAAAGCCCCGCCTCCTCCTCCTCCTTCCTCTTCCTCTTCTTCCTCGTCCTCCTCCCTCTAGTATTGTCTTCAACCACACAGCAGCCCTCCCATCCTCCTCCTCCTCCTCCTCGACCATCTCCGATCTCCCCGCTTCCCACCCTCCTTCTCCTCTTCTTCCTCCTCTTCCTCCTCCTCCTCCTCCTCCTCCTCGCCTTCCTCCTCCGGCCCCCCTCCCTCTCCCCGCCCACCCTCCTCCTCCTCCTCTCCTCTTCCTCCTCCTTGTCCTCCGCCTCTTCGCTCGTCCCTCCCTCCCACACCTGTCCTTCACCTTCCCTTTCCCCTCTTCCTCCTCCCTCTCCTCGTCCCTCCCTCCCCACCTCACTCTCCCTTTCACCTCTCCTCCTTCCTCCTCCTCCTCCTCCCCCTCCCTCCTCCTCCTCCGCCCTCAAATTCCTCCTTCCTCTTCCGTCCCCCTCTCCCCTCTTCCGCCCACTCTCCCCCCTCCTCCTCCTCCACTCCCTATATCTCCTCCTCGGCCTCCGCCTCCTCGCTTGTCCCTCCCGCCCACACCGGTCCGTCACCTACCCCTTCCCCCTCGTCTTCCTCCCTCTCCACGTCCATTCCTCCTCCACCACCTCACCCTCCCTTTCTCCTTCTTCCTCTTCCTCCTCCTCCTCCCCTTTCCACCTTCCACCTCTTCCACAATTTCTCCTCGTTCTTCACAGCAGGTCCCTCCCTCCTTCCTGCTCTCCCTCCCCTTCACCCACCCCTCTGGCCCCCCTTCAAACCGTCAGGTTCTTGTTGTTGGTGATAGTCAGGTTCGTTATGTTGACAGGTATTTTTGCTCCAAGGATAAGAACAGGACGAGGTGTGTTTCCCAGGGGCAGGGTGGGCCTATATCAGACAGGATTGAGGCGTGTATGGCAAGCGAGGGATCGAACCCCATTGTCTTTCTCAGCTGTGGCGGAAACGACGTTTCTCGTGTGCCAAGCGAGGACCTTTTCAGGCGTTTTAGAGGAATTGTTAGGCAGGATACGTGACGCTGGTGGGTCACCAGTAGTGTGTGGCGTCCTGCCAAGGAGGGGCGTTAGCGATGGATGGCTGTCCAGGGCGATAGCAGTGAACAGCAGACTTGCTGAGCACTGCGAGCGCAATGGTGGCTGTTCGTCGACAATTGGGACCTCTTCTTTGGCAACGACGCCCTCTACGCCCGTGACGGGATACACTTGACGTTCAAAGGTGTTGAGGCCTCTCAGACTTTCCTTGAGCGAGCACTTGGTACCCTGAGGGATTTTTAGTATAGGCGAGGGGGAGGAGTAATGGGAGCAATGGGAGGAGTAATGGGAGGGACATCTAGCTCATAATATAACCAGGCAGCTTAGAAGTAATTCTAGAGGAGTAACAGAGGACGGGCTAAGAATCTTCTATACTAACAGCAGGAGCCTCAGAAACAAGATAGACTTACTAAGGTGTGAAGCTTGTTCAGAAAAAGAAATTTTGACATAATAGCGATCACTGAGACATGGATAGACTTTGCTAATATAAATTTTAGGTCAAATTTGAAATAACAGGTTATCAGATGTTTCACAAAGACAGAAGGGGCAGAAAGGAGGTGGAGCTACGTTATATGTTAAAGACTCACTTAAATGTTTAGTTAACAACTCAGTCAAAACTAACATGGATTCAGAATCAGTTTGGGTGGACGTTTACAAAGGAAAGAAAAACTAACTCTAGGAGTTATATACAGGCCACCCAACCTTACCAGGCAGAACACAGTATATTACTACTGGGAGATTGGCAGGGCAGTATGAGTGAAATGTCTGCGTAATGGGGACTTTAATTATAGGAATATAGACTGGGAAGATCTAGTGGGTGACCTGGAAATAGGGACTTTCTTGAAGTTATACAAGATAATTTCCTTAAGCAGGTAGTTACTGAGCCTACCAGAGGAGATAACATATTAGACCCAGTCCTAACCAATAATGGGAACTTACTACGTGAGTTGGAGGTGGGCGGAGAGTTAGAAATAGTGATCACAAGAACAGTTCGTTTAGGTTAGACTGGGCGGTAACCGCGATCCAAACCCAGTGTTAGTGCCAGATTTTAGAAGAGCAAACTACGAGGGCTTCGAAGACATCTTGAAGGGGTAAACTGGGATAATTTGAGGATTCATGAGGGCCAGAACTGCGGATTGGAGAGCCAGGAGAACCAGGTAGAAATGTCTTACAATAATTTAGTTAGAGTAATAGTAGAGGGCAAGAACGCATATACTACAGCGAACACTTAGAAAAGAAAACAATGATCCTAAGTGGATGACTCGTGGACTAAAACACGAGATTGGGTTAAAGAAGGAATTTATCAGAAAATAAGAATGGGGAAACACATCTCAGGGGCCAGTACGTCGAACTATCTAGATTAGTTAAGAAAAACACCAGGATAGCAAAAAGATCTATGAGATCAAAGTAGCAACTGAGGCGAAAAGTAATCCTACGGGCTTCTTTCAGATGTATAGAACAAAAACACGGGAGAAACTTGGACCGCTGTAATCAAACACAGGGGAGCTAGTAGAAAATTACGAAAATATGAGCACATTTGTTGAACGACTACTTCCTTTCAGTATTCACACAGGAGGATCGACGACTATACCGGAAAGAGTTCAGGTGTACGAGGGCGGGGATGGCGATAAATTGAGGGATATAATCATTACCAGGCAAGTAGTTCAGGATGAGATAGATAAGCTTAAGAAGAACAAGTCGCCAGGTCCTGACGGGATATTTCAGGGTATTAAAGGAGCTAGGTGATATAATCAGAGACCACTAACCGACATCTTTAAGATGTCGGTAAATACTAACTATGTGCCGAGCCTATGAAAGTAGCTAATGTGACGCCGATTTTGCAAAGGGGACAGGTCAGTTGCTTCAAACTATCGCCCAATTAAGCTTAACATCGGTTATAGGGAAGATGCTGGAGTCCATAATAGCCAGGAACATTCGGGAGCATTTAGAGAAACATAAGCTTAATTCACGACTCGCAGCATGGGTTCACAAAGGGTAGGTCATGCCTCACCAATCTCTTGTCCTTCTACAATAAAGTATTTGAGGCGGTTGACAGAGATGAAAATTATGATGTAATCTATCTTGATTTTGAGTAAAGCGATTTGACAAAGTTCCTCACCAACGACTGTTGCTTAAATTACAGGCTCACGGAGTAGAGGTAAAGTTTTGAACTGGGTCAAGGCGTGGCTTAGCAATAGGAAGCAAAGATGCAAATCAATGGTAAAAGATCTGACTGGGGATGCGTTACAGGTGGGGTCCCACAAGGTTCGGGATTAGGTCCACTTTCGTTTATTATTTATATCAAAGAATTAGAAACAGGAATTAGTAGTGATGTTAGTAAAATTGCAGATGATACCAAGATCTCTAGAGTAATTGAGTCGGATCAGGACGCTAGTATTCTCAAAGGTGAACTCAACAGATTATATGACTACAGGGCGGATAAATGGCAGATGGAGTTCAATGTAGAGGAAGTGCAGTATTCTGAGGTAGGTGGAACAACCCCTCACATAACTATTGCTTAAATGACACTCTCATAAGTAGGTCTGGGTGCGAGAGGATTTGGGGGTCTTAGTGAGCTCTGATCTCGTCCAAGGGCACAATGCATTCAAGCTGAAATCGAGCTAATAGGGTACTGGGATTTATTTCAAGGAGCGTAAGCAACAGAAGCTGAAGTCTTCCTCAAACTATATTTAGCATAGTTAGACCTCATCTTGACTATGCGGATCAGTTCTGGTCACCCTTCTATAGAATGTTTATCAAAATGTTTTTATCGGTGCTGATGAGTATGACTATGATGTTTCAGGGGTTGAGAAACTTGCCATAAGGGGGAAAGACTCAAACAGTTAAACTTGCATTCTCTAGAAAGGCGAAGGGTGCGTGGAGACATGATCGAGGTTTATAAATGGATGAAGGGCTTTAATAGGGAGACATTCATAAGGTTTTGTTGGTAAAGAGAACCGGGTAGGACACGAAGTAACGGGTTTAAACTGGATAAATTCAATTCAACAGGGACATAGGCAAAAATTGGTTTACTAACAGGGTGGTGGATGAAGGTGGAATGAGGCTTAGCAGTCATGTGGTGAGGTGTAATACAATTGTCACATTAAAAATAGACTAGATAAATTCATGGACAGCGATAATGCATTGGGTGGGGTTAGATACACGGAAAGCTTGAATAAGCGAGCTGGCCTGTAATAGGGGCCTACTCGTACTCTTGTAGACTCCCTGCCCCCCATGTTCTTAGCGTTCAGAGATACACGGGGAGCTTGGGGTCAGAGAGAGAGAGAGAGAGAGAGAGAGAGAGAGAGAGAGAGCCCATGTTTCCAGAGAGAGGGAGAAGAGAGAGGAGAGAGAGGTGTTGTTTTGCAGTTCATTGATGCCACATCACCTAGCCTCCCTCTCACTATAGGAATGGTATATTCCAATTCACACCTTCCATATATAACGCATTAGCATTTTCAATGCAAAATAAAATGTTCAAACTCTCACCAGAACGTTTTCGCTTTCCCATGTAGAGTCATCTCTTTGCTGGACCGTCGGCCTGGCCCTTGCTTGCTTGTGACGGCCTTTGGTCTCACGTGAGAATTGTCTTAAATTGTAGTGTATGCAAAGGGTGCAGGGTTAGGTTGTTACACACGATGATAAAGAACAACAACAGACAATGTCATGTTCTGGCCGTTGATACTTTTTAGTAACAGAAATGGTACACACACACAACACACACACACACACACACACACACACACACACACACAGAGGACATCCGTATCTTCCTCCCTCCTCCCTCCCTCACTTTTTAAACTTGCCCCCCTCGTCCTGCCACACACACACAGAACCCCGCTGCGCTGATTTCATCCGTATCTCTCCTCCCTCTCCTCCTGCACACCCCCTAAACTTCTTGCTCTCCTCGTCCCTGCTACTCCTTGCCCCAGAACACTGCGGCTGATTTCCATTAGTCTCTCTCTCTCTCTCTCTCTCTCTCTCTCTCTCTCTCTCTCTCTCTCTCTCTCTCTCTCTCTCTCTCTCTCTCTCTCTCTCTCTTTATTTATTTCTTTTTTGTACAGTGGGTGGTGGCAAATCTAATCCACCGGGAAAAGTGTCCTCGGAAATAATTCTAGAGAGCCCTCTCCTGGGCGGTAATACCACCGCCCAGGCTTTTTTTAGCTCTGCCCTCTTCAAATTCAGTCCTCGTCGACGGACCGACTTGGTCGGCTAGATTTTCGATCGCCTATAGAGAGTCCGGTCTGTCGGCGTCGGTTCTATGGGCCGCCTTTGGCCAATAGGGCCCGTGCTCCCTCGTCAAGAGGGAGCAATCTCTCTCCCCCTCTTCAAATTCATTTGGACAGCCAGGTGACAATTGCCAGTATTTCTTACCCCTCAATGTCCATGATGAATCTGTAATTCAGAAAATAATGAGAAAAAAAATACGTCAGAAATGCAATCATATCTGCAGAAGGATCAGATATACTTGATACGTACTCTACATGTGGGTGCAGGGGAGATCAATGAGTCAGACATGTTCACGCATGAAATTGACAGTCCAGATGTTTCTGGTTATTATTTTAGTGTTACGAGGATTATGATAACTTATTATTTTTAGGCTTTTCTGACAATTATTATTTATACACATAATTAGTATGGTACTATTTACTGCTTTCTTGGCAATGCTGCACATATTGTAGTTACTGAGGGGAAAAAATGCATAGTCATCCCTATGGCGGCACATGTCAGACGTTGCTGCTTTGTCTCACCTCAAGAGGTCGGGTTACCAACATTATTTTTTCATAGCTACCATATTACCGTTACGTGGAGTCAGTGTTATTGTACCGATGCGGAGGAGAACAGGTGATACCGATCAGAACCTCTCACTCCCTCACAACCCTCCACACCTAACAATCCTTCCACACCTCAGAATCCTTCCTCATCCTTCAGAATCCTTCACCTTTATCTAACTCTTTCAGTCGTCCAATTCCTTCCTAATCCCTTCAGAATCCTTCACCTTTATCAGTCCTTCAACTCTTTCTAATCCTTCCTTCTCAGCATCACCTTTAATCCTTCCTTTACCCCCTCATCACCTGCAATCAATCACCATTACCTTCCACCTACAGTTTCTTCATCAGCAATACTTGGGAACCCCTCGAACATCACCCAATTCACCACCATCTTCTCTACTCAATTACACAGTTCACCCCATCACCATCCCCTCCTCCATCGCTTCTACCATACTGCTTTCTCGTTGGTCAGGAAGAAGACCTAGACTTATTCTCCTCCGAGGAGGAAGACCTGTTCTATCTCCGATGACCAAAGCCTTCATCATTACCCAGCCAACCCGGAGGAATAAAAATGAAGTAAGTGCATATTGTTGTCTGAATTATTTCATTATCAAAAAGAAGGTTCATATTATTGAGATGGTTTATTGGTCCGAAAAAAAATATACTGATTTCATTGTTACTATTTTCATACGATACATGACTATTCGGTTCATACGATACGACTATTCGGTTCAATTTGACGACGGAATCACGTGTTAGATACAGTAATACTGTTTGAAATATCGTGCGCCCGCGATCCCCAGATACGACACGTACATTCTTGACGCGGCGCCGGGGCGAAAGGAGCTTAGCTGCTGGTGAGGCAGCAAACGCTCTATCCACTGAGCTACTGGAGCTGTGTGTGTGTGTGTGTGTGTGTGTGTGTGTGTGTGTGTGTGAGAGAGAGAGAGAGAGAGAGAGAGAGAGAGAGAGAGAGAAAGAGAGAGAGAGAGAGAGAGAGAGAGAGAGAGAGAGAGAGAGAGAGAGAGAGAGAGAGAGAGAGAGAGAGTCTTTTAGAGTGTCTTTGAGTGTGTGTCTTCCTCTCCCCTCCTTGACGCCTCCTTCTCTCCTCCTTCCTCTCCCCTCCTTGACGCCTCCTTCTCTCCTCCTTCCTCTCCCCTCCTTGACGCCTCCTCCTCTCCTCCTTCCTCTCCCCTCCTTGACGCCTTCTCTCCTCCTTCCTCTCCCCTCCTTGACGCCTCCTTCTCTCTTCCTTACTCTCCCCTCCTTGACGCCTTCTCTCCTCCTTCCTCTCCCCTCCTTGACGCCTCCTCCTCTCCTCCTTCCTCTCCCCTCCTTGACGCCTCCTTCTCTCCTCCTTCCTCTCCCCTCCTTGACGCCTCCTTCTCTCCTCCTTCCTCTCCCCTCCTTGACGCCTTCTCTCCTCCTTCCTCTCCCCTCCTTGACGCCTCTTCCTCTCCTCCTTCCTCTCCCCTCCTTGACGCCTTCTCTCCTCCTTCCTCTCCCCTCCTTGACTCCTCTTCCTCTCCTCCTTCCTCTCCCCTCCTTGACGCCTTCTCTCCTCCTTCCTCTCCCCTCCTTGACGCCTCTTCCTCTCTTCTTTACTCTCCCCTCCTTGACGCCTCCTCCTCTCCTCCCTCCTCTCCCATCCTTGACGCCTCTCCCTCTCCTCCCTCCTCTCCCCTCCTTATCGCCACTTCCTCTCCTCCTTCCTCTCCCCTCCTCTTCTTTTTTCACCAATATCTTCCCTCGTTTCTCCTCTCTGCTTATTCTTCTCTTCACTTTCTCCTTTTTCTCCTTTTTTTTCTTTTTTCTTTCCATCCAGACCTTTTCATCCTGTCTTTCCTTTCTCTTCCCTTTCGCTTTTCTCCTCCCATTCTTCTTGTTTTGTTCCCTTCTGTCTATTTGTTTACTAATATTATTTTCCTCTCGTCCTCCCTTCCTTATTTTTCATCTCCCGTTTCTGTTTCTCTCCTTTCCTTCTTTATCTCTCTCCCTCCTCCCTCCCGCCCGCAGCCTTGTTAGTTATTTGGGAAGGCCTTTTTTGTTTGTTTTCTTTATCTCTTTCATTTCGTTTCTCTTCTATGCTTTAGTTGCTTCTCTTTCTCTCATAGTTTCTTTTTTTTTTTTCCTTTCTCTCTTTCTAATTCCCTTCCGCCCATTTCGCGTTACCAACTACTTACTGATTTGCCCTTTTTCTCTTCTTTGTTTCCTTCCATCCATTTTTTTTACTGTTTTTTTTTTTTTTTTTTTTTTTTTTTTTTTTTTTTTACAGCAAAGGAGACAGCTCAAGGGCACAAAAAAAGTAAACATTAATAAAAAAAGCCCGCTACTCGCTGCTCCTAAAAGAATCCAAAGAGGTGGCCGAAAGATAGGTCAGTTTCGGGAGGAGAGGTGTCCTGATACCCTCCTCTTGAAAGAGTTCAAGTCGTAGGCAGGAGGAAATACAGATGAAGGAAGATTGTTCCAGAGTTTACCAGCGTGAGGGATGAAAGAGTGAAGATGCTGGTTAACTCTTGCATAAGGGGTTTCGACAGTATAGGGATGAGCATGAGTAGAAAGTCGAGTGCAGTGGGGCCGCGGGAGGGGGGGAGGCATGCAGTTAGCAAGTTCAGAAGAGCAGTCAGCGTGGAAATATCGATAGAAGATAGAAAGAGAGGCAACATTGCGGTGGAATTTAAGAGGTAGAAGACTATCAGTATGAGGAGGAGAGCTGATGAGACGAAGAGCCTTTGCCTCCACTCTGTCCAGAAGAGCTGTGTGAGTGGAGCCCCCCCACACATGAGATGCATACTCCATACGAGGGCGGACAAGGCCCCTGTACATGGACAGCAACTGTGCAGGTGAGAAGAACTGGCGGAGACGGTACAGAACGCCCAGCCTCGAGGAAGCTGATTTAGTAAGAGATGAGATATGAAGTTTCCAGTTGAGATTTTGAGTTAAGGATAGACCGAGGATGTTTAGTGTTGAGGAAGGTGATAGCTGGGTGTTGTCAAAGAATAGGGATAGTTGTTTGGAAGATTGTGTCGAGTGGATAGGTGGAGAAACTGTGTTTTTGAGGCGTTGAAGGACACCAGGTTCTTCTTGCCCCAATCGGAAATAATAGTAAGGTCTGAGGCTAAGCGTTCTGCAGCCTCCAGCCTTGAGTCGTTAAGTTCCTGAAGGGTGGGTCTTCTATTAAAAGAAGTTGAATAATGCAGAGTGGAATCATCGGCGTAGGAATGGATAGGACAGTTCGTTTTGGAAAGAAGATCATCAATGAACAACAGAAAAGAGTGGAGATAGGACAGAACCCTGTGGGACACCACTGTTAATAGATTTAGGGGAAGAACAGTGACCGTCTACCACGGCAGAAATAGAACGGTCAGAAAGGAAGCTGGAGATAAAGGTACAGAGAGAAGGATAGAAACCGTAGGAGGGTAGTTTAGAAAGCAAAGATTTGTGCCAGACCCTATCAAAAGCTTTTGATATGTCCAGCGCAATAGCAAAAGTTTCACCGAAACGGCTAAGAGAGGATGACCAAGAGTCAGTTAAGAAGGCTAGGAGATCACCAGTAGAACGCCCCTTGCGGAACCCATACTGGCGATCAGATAGAAGGTCAGAAGTGGAAAGGTGCTTTTGAATCTTACGGTTAAGGATTGATTCAAAAGCTTTAGATAGACAAGAAAGTAAAGCAATAGGACGGTAGTTTGAGGGATTGGAGCGGTCACCCTTCTTAGGTACAGGCTGTGTGAAGGCATACTTCCAGCAAGAAGGAAAGGTAGATGTTGACAGGCAGAGGCGAAAGAGTTTGACCAGGCAAGGTGACAGCACGGAGGCACAGTTTTTAAGGACAATAGGAGGCACTCCATCAGGTCCATAAGCCTTCTGAGGATTGAGGCCAGAGAGGGCATAGAAAACATCATTTTGAAGAATCTTTATAACAGGCATAAAGGAGTCAGAGGGGATGAGTAGGAGGAATATGCCCAGAATCGTCCAGAGTGGAGTTTTTAGAAAAGTTTGAGAGAAGAGTTCAGCCTTAGAGATAGATGAGGCAGTGTTGCCGTCAGGACTGAGGAGTGGAGGGAAAGATGAAGAAGTGAAGTTGGAGGAGATGTTTTTGGCTAGATGCCAGAAGTCACGGGAAGAGTTAGAGAAAGCAAGGTTTTGACATTTTCTATTAATGAAAGAATTTTTGGTGAGTCGGAGAATAGATTTGGCACGATTTCGGGCAGAAATGTAAAGTTCATAATTAGCATTAGTTTGAAGGCTCTGGTATCTTTTGTGAGCTACCTCTCTATCATTGACAGCACGAGAACAAGCGTGATTAAACCAAGGCTTTTTAGCGTGAGGAGTAGAGAAAGAACGAGGAATGTATGCCTCCATTCCAGAGACAATCACCTCTGTGATGCGCTGAGCACACACAGAGGGTTCTCTATACTGGAATCAATAATCATTACAAGGGAAATCTGAAAAGTACATCCTCAGGTCGTCCCACCGAGCTGAAGCAAAATGCCTGAAGCATCGCCTCTTCGGTGGGTCCAGAGGATGTACAGGAGCAATAGGACAGGATGCAGAAATAAGATTGTGATCGGAGGAGCCCAACGGAGAGAACAGTTTGACAGAATAAGCAGAAGGGTTTGAGGTAAGGAAGAGGTCTAGAATGTTGGGCCGATCTCCAAGACGGTCAGGAATACGTGTAGGGTGCTGGACCAACTGCTCTAGGTCGTTGAGGATAGCAAAGTTGTAGGCTTGTTCACCAGGATGGTCAGTGAAAGAGGATGAAAGCCAAAGCTGGTAGGAACATTTAAATCTCATATGATGTAGATTTCAGCGAAGGGAGAGTGGGTCAAGATGTGCTCCACTTTAGAATTCAAATAGTCAAATAATTTTACATAGTTGGTAGAGTTAGGTGAGAGATAAACAGCACAGATGTATTTAGTAATAGAATGACAGTGAAGTCTTAACCAGATGGTGGAAAATTCAGAAGAGTCAAGGTCGTGGGCACGAGAGCAAGTGATGTCGTTGCGCACGTAGGCGCAACATCCAGCTTTGGATTGAAATTTAGGATAGAGATAGTAGGAGGGAACAGAGTAGAGATTGCTGTCAGTAGCCTCAGAAACCTGTGTTTCGGTAAGGAAGAGAAGGTGAGGTTTAGAGGAGGAGAGATGATGTTTTTGCTTTACTCTGTTGATTTTCCCTGCTTTTATTCTTCTCCTGACTTTTTTTCCTTCTTCCCTTTTCTTTCCTCTTCCTTATTCCAGTCCTCGTGTTGCCCTTCTAACTTGTCTTTTGTTCCTCCTTTTTTTGTCTTCTAACTTGTCTTTTGTTCCTCCTTTTTTTGTCTTCTAACTTGTCTTTTGTTCCTCCTTTTTTTGTCTTCTAACTTGTCTTTTCCTTTTCTCTTTTTTCTTTTCTTTTTTTCTCTTTTCTTGCGGCTTCGTCCCTTTTCTTTCCTTTACCTTATGCCAATCCTCGTGCTCTTCTACTAACTTGTCTTTTGTTCCTCCTTTTTTCTCTTCAATCTTGTCTTTTCTCTTTCCTCTTCTCTTTTTGCCTTTTTTTTTGCGGCTTCTTCCTTTCCTTTCCTCTTCCTTATTCCAGTCTTCGTGCTTCCCTACTAACATGTCTTTTGTACTATTTGTTTCTTTCTTTCCTACTGTTTTTTGTTTTTTTTTGTCTTGCTTTATTTATATTCTCATTTATATACTCTTCCTTTCCTCTTCTATCGTTTCATGTTGTGAGGCCGTCCGCACCGAGGAACTACTAACTGCCGGGATAGACGCACAGTCGTCAAAAGAAAACTCAAACACAGTGGCTGGAATTAGATTTTGATAGTAAAAGAGCCAGGTAGGACGCGTAGCAAGGGTTTTAAGTTTGACAATTTAAAACTCAACAAAGACATAGGCAAGAATTGGTTCACTAATAGAGTGGTAGATGAATGGAACAGGCTTGGGAGACATGTCGTGGGTGCCAATACCATAGACACATTGAAGAAGAGGTTAGATAAGGCCATGGATGGTGAGGTAAGGTGGGGTTGAGTGTACAGGAGCTACCTTGTATAGACCAACCGGCCTTTTGCAGACTTCTTACGTTCTTATCTTCTTATGTCCTAACCAAGGCAGCGCCAGGTCCACAGATCTCGCTCAAACTCCATCCAGCCGACCCTTGGGTGTTTGATTCTTTTTTTAGCCCCAGCTGCACGAAGAGACTACTAGCGCGGTGGTCAGTCTTGGAGGGCGTTGAGTTCTAAAGGCCATTGGCTTTCCAATGCCTGCAAGACAAACAGTGAGATAAAGGACGGAGAAACCCACCTCAGGGGTAGGTATGTTGATCTAGCCAAGTCGGTGAAGAGGAACACCCGCCTAGCAAAAATAAATTATGAGATTAGGGTAGCCAACGAGGCCAAGAGCGATCCCAAGGGCTTCTTCAAATTGTACAGAACGAAAAAAAGGGACAAAATTGGACCGTTGAAAAGTAACACAGGTGAGCTCGTTGAAAATGGAAGATATGAGCCAAATGATGAATGACTATTTCCTCTCAGTTTTCACGCAGGAAAATCTAACAACCATTCCGGAGAGAGTTCAGGTATATGAGGGCGAAGGGAACGACAAGTTGAGGGATGTGATCATCACTAGGCAAGTAGTCCAGGATGAGATTAGAAGCTTGAAGAAAAACAAATCGCCGGGCCCAGACGAAGTATTTCCAAGGGTGCTGAAAGAGTGCAAGGAGGTCCTCAGTGGCCCGCTTACCGATATCTTTAAGATGTCGGTAAATTCTGGGTATGTGCCCAATCAATGGAAAGTAGCTAATGTGACGCCGATTTTCAAAAAGGGAGACAAGTCAGCCACCTCAAATTATCACCCAATTAGCTTAACATCAGTTGTAGGAAAGATGTTGGAGTCAATTATATCCGGGAGCATTCGGGACCATCTAGAAAAGCATAGTTTAATTCATGATGCACAGCATGGATTCACAAAGGGTAGGTCTTACCTTGCTAACCTGTTGTCCTTCTACACTAAAGTAATCGAGGCGGTTGACCGAAATGAAAACTATGACATATTGTATCTAGATTTCAGTAAAGCGTTCGACAAAGTTCCCCATCACCGGCTATTACTAAAATTACAGGCTCACGGCATAGATGGGAAAGTTTTGAACTGGATCAGGGAGTGGCTTAGTGGTAGGAAGCAGAGAGTGCAAATCAATGGAAAAAAATCTGAATGAGGCAGTTACGAGTGGCGTCCCACAAGGGTCGGTGCTGGGTCCTCTGCTCTTTATTATTTACATCGATGACTTGGACACAGGAATTAGTAGTGATGTCAGCAGGTTCGCAGATGATACCAAGATCGGTAGAGTAATCCAATCAGACAGGGAAGCTACCGTTCTCCAGGATGAGCTTGACAGCCTATATGACTGGGCGGGGAAGTGGCAGATGGAATTCAATGTCGGGAAGTGTAGCATTCTGAGTGTAGGTAGAAATAACCCCTCACACAAACACTCCTTAAATTGCACTCCTCTAAGTAAGCGTGAGAGAGACTTAGGAGTCCTAATGAGCGCTGACCTCCGTCCTAGGGCTCAATGCATTCAGGCTAAAAATCGGGCAAACAGAGTACTTGGTTTCATCTCAAGGAGCGTAAGCAATAGGAGCCCTGAAGTCATCCTCAAACTTTACTTAGCACTAGTTAGACCTCATCTCGATTATGCAGTTCAGTTCTGGTCCCCCTACTATAGAATGGATATCAAGATGTTAGAATCTGTTCAGAGGAGGATGACAAAGATGATTCAGGGGGTGAGAAACTTGCCTTATGAAGACAGGTTGAAAGCAGTTAAATCTACACTCGCTAGAAAGGCAAAGGTTGCGAGGAGACTTGATCGAAGTCTATAAATGGATGAAGGGATTTAATAAAGGGGATGTCAATAAGATTTTGATAGTAAAAGATCCATGTAGGACGCGTAGCAATGGTTTTAAGTTAGACAAATTCAGATTCAACAAAGACATAGGCAAAAATTGGTTCACCAATAGAGTGGTGGACGAATGGAACAGGCTTGGGGGCCATGTTGTTTGTGCCAATACCGTAGATACATTCAAGAAGAGGTTAGCCATGGATGGTGAGGTAAGGTGGGGTTGAGTGTACAGGAGCTGCCTTGTATAGGCCAACCGGTCTCTTGCAAATTCCTTACGTTCTTATGTTCTTACGTGCAGGCAGTGATGCAGCAAACTCTGCGGATATGGGCAGCCAAGATTACATTACCAAGCGGCTCCCGAGGTGGACAACGCGAACATCTACACCCCGACCATTAGTCATGTTAACAGGATGACACATGAGCACGCTACAAACAGTGAGTTACGGGTGCAGGCAGTGACGCGGAAATCCCTTATCGAGAAAGGAAGGACGAGTTGGCCTGGTCTACTGGTACTCGCTTGATAGGTTGATGGAGGCCGGGCCGTGCGGGCAGCCTGCATGTGATGGGCGTGGTGATGGTTGGCGTGAAGTACTCGGTTGATAGGTTGATGGAGGCCGAGCCGTGCGGACAGCCTGCATGTGATGGTCGAGGTGATGGTTGGGGTGAAATATGCGCCTGGTAGGTTGATGGAGGTCGGGCCGTGCGAACAGTGACGACCAAGACACACACCTGCGGTACGCTGAGAGGCCCGCCGGGGTGTGTGTTTGTTGACGGTTCCCTGAAATGTCTTCATGTAAAACTGGCGACGGTGACTCCATCAGGACACAACACAAAGGGGACATTTTTAACAGTATTGGAAGCAGCTAACGGGCAACAACACGCAAAGCAAAGAAGGCGAGAACCAGCAAAAGAAGAAGGACAACAAAGAACGAAATAAAAGAAAAGGAAAAAGAGAAAGCAAAGACAGGGAAGACAACGAAGAAAACAAAGAAGGAAAACAAAGAAGAGTAAAACAAAGAAAGGATAGAACAAAAGCCGAAAAAAGGAAGACAGCGAAGCAAGACAACGAGGCAAGACAAGCCGGATCAACAGGCGGTCCGCCAGGCACTGCTCCACAAAGAGAGTAGAGAAGAGTGGCCGAGGGAGAAGTCAGCCTCGGGCGGGGACGTGTCTCAACGCCCTCCTCGTAACAGTGCTGAAATGGTCCTTATGATTCTTGCCAAACATCAACACAGTAGGATTGTGCTCAGGATATTTTTTTTACGTTTTCTTCTGTTTTTTTTTATATTTGCTTCATTTGTTTCTCCTATTCATTCATTCCTTTATTTTCCATTTCTCCTCCTATTCCTGCTTTATCCTTTCACGTCTCTTATTCCTTGCCTCGTTTTCGACTCCTCCTCCTTCCTTTCGTAGCCTTTCACTTTCCTCCTATTCCTTGAGTCCTTTATTTTCCACTCCTCCTTCTATCCATGCTTTATCCTTTCACGTGCCCTATTCCTTGCCTTTATCCACTCTTCCTCCTTCCTTCCCCAGCCTTTCACTTTCTTCCTTTTCTCCCTTCCCTCCTTTCCTCCCGCCGCCTTCTCTCTCCTCCTCTTTTTCCTCCTTCTCTTATTCCTTTCCCTTTCACTTATGTTCTTTCCTTCTTGTCATTCTTTCTCCTCCTTTGCGCTGATTCTCTCTCTCTCTCTCTCTCTCTCTCTCTCATTCACATTTTTTAGACAAAGATTATAGGCAAAGGAAAGCACACACACACACACACACACACACACACACACACACCACACACACACACACACACACACACACACACATACCTGGCTGGCTTGACGCCCTGACCCACACACCCCCCACTGGAAGAACGTGGACGACACCACAGTGGGAGTACTACACTCCACATCAACACCTCCTCTGCCCTGTTGCCCCTGTGGTGTCCATCAACGACACTCCCTCCGGTAGTTACATCAAAAAACTACTACTTGGAGTCACCCTGGACAACAACATGGAAGGAGCGGCACGTCTCCCCACCAGATCCTGCCACCCATAAACTGTACCTGCTGAGGAGACTCCGTTCATCCTCCCCAATACGCGTCCCCAGCGTGGTCTTCCTCCATCAACATCACGCAGCGCCGCCCGCCAACTGAGCGGCGAGCCGACGCCTGCAAAAAATCCTGGCCCCCCCTCACACCAGCTATCAGGACGCCCTCGACTCCCTCCATCTCACCAGCCTACCAACACCACCGTCGAGACCCTACTACACCGGTTCGGGGACTGTGACCACCGGCACAGCGCAGTGCCCGTGTATATCAAAATATCAACAATGCAAACTAGCAAAGTTGTTTTTTGTGTTTTTTAAAAATATTTTCATTAGGATTGTTTGTTATTATGATTATATTATTATTATATTATTGATATTATTATTATTATCATTATTTATTTATTGATTATTATTATTATCTTTACTATGATTATTGCTATTATTGTTATTTCTATTTTACTTTTTATTTTCGATCATACTACTTTGTTCATTTGTCTCATTCATTTCATTTCATCTTCCATTGATGTATATTTTCAGCTCTAGGGTGTCTGGCTAAAACCCTGCTTATTATTATTATTATTATTATTATTACATACACCACACACACACACACACACACACACACACCACACACACACACACACACACACACACACACACACACACACACACACACACACACACACACACCAACCCCTCCCTCTTCAAGCATCTCCGGAACAGTGATACGGGTATTCAAGGCAGCAAAATTAACATACTATCCCAACAAGATACACAAGCTCAAGCAGGAAAACATCAGCAGGTGGTACTCCAAGATCCGTGACCTGTGTGGATTAAACAAGACCACCGCCTCCATTCCGGGTGTGGCCCACCTGCCCGCCCCGGAAGCAGCTGAGGTCATTAACACTCACTTCGCCGACATCTGCCAGTCCTTGCCCAGCCTAAACCTCACCTCACTCCCCGCCTACCTACCCACACCTGCACCACTCCCTTTAGTTCAAGAGTACGAGGTTGCCAACGCGCTACTCAAGCTCAAATCGAGACGCTCCACTACTCCAGCAGACCTCCCTATCAAACTTTACCAAGAATTCTCCACTGAATTAGCCACTCCTCTGTGCTTCCTCTTCAACGCCTCTCTCCATCAAAGTCAGTGTCCCGCAGACTGGAGGACACTCTACGTTACCCCCGTCCCCAAAACAAGCTCACCTCAGTCCCTCAGCGACTACAGGCCCATCGCCATCACCCGGATCCCCAGCCTGCTCTGTGAAGGCTTCATCTTCAGATGGGCCTATACTCTCCTCGCCCCCCTCATGGACCAACAGCAATTTGGGAACATCAAGTCCTCCAGCCTCCAGCTTCACCCCAGCCTGGTGTCCTGGCTCTCTAACTTCCTTTCCCGCAGGAGTTAGGTCGTAAGGCATCAGGGAGCGACCTCCCCCCCTCAGTACCTCACCTGTGGGGTCCCTCAGGGGACCAGGATTATGCTTCCTGATGCTTGTAAACGACGCCATGACGGACACCAGTGCTCCGTGAAATACGTGGACGACACCACCCTCACTACAACCATCAACAATGACAACCCGGATTACAGCCACCTCCAGCTCCTCCTTGACCGCCTCTACACTTGGACAACCTACAAGAAAGTCACCCTCAACACCAACAAGACTACAATAATGCATCTCCACACCTCCTCAGACCCCCTCCCCCCTCCCTGTGTCTCCATCGACGGCCGTCCCCTCCAGGTGGTACAGTCTTTCAAGCTTCTCGGCCTCACAATTGACAACAAACTGACGTGGGGCCAACACGTCAGCTCCCTCACAAAGTCAGTCACCTACCAACTACACCTCCTCCGAAGACTGAAGTAACTGGGGACACCCGCGCGTGAGCTGGCGAGTGTGTACTCCACCTTCATACTTCTTCGGCTCACATACGCGTCCCCAGCTTGGTCATCTTCCCTCAACGCCACTCAAATCCATCAACTCGAGCGGGTGCAGAAAAGGGCGGTGCGGCTAATCCTGGGGACCGGCTACACCACCTACCAGGAGGCCCTCTCCGCCCTACACTTCACCACCCTTCAGGCCCGCCACCAACACCTCCTCCAGCAGTTCGCCACCAAACTCCTCCACCACCCACGACACAGGAACCTGCTCCCCCCGGTAGCTCCCTCCCCGCTACAATGTCCGACACCACAACAAGCCGCTCCCCATACGTGCGCGCACAGACAGGTACAGGAAAAGTGCAATACCGACAATAGTGGAAAGCCTCAACACATAGACACTCTACTCCTAAGTTAATTTTAAGTTTGTAATTTTAATTATCTCCACATATAATATGTATATTTTCAGCTCTCGAGCTGCTCATCCCTAAATAAACCGTATATTATTATTATTATTTTTATTATTATTATTATTATTACACACATACACCACACACACACACACACACACACCACACACACACACACACACACACACACACACACAGCATTAGTATGTACACACGAGGCCGCAGCTCCTCAAGTTAGCGCCGCCGACAGCCGCTGCGAGGAATGGCGAGACGCGGACGAGGAGGGCTGAGGCGGTGCTGTGGAAACCGAATTCCCCAGGGGAATTAGGTCTCCCGACGTGGGTGAGTCATTTGCGTGCCTGTAAATTATGCTAAGTTATAATCGAGCAGCAGGCAACAAGTTACATTAAAAGCAAGTCTGCCACTGTGTTCTGTGGGTGATTGTGTAGATGTGTTCAAGCAAATGACTACTAGGAGATTAATGCTACAATTATACGAAAAATAACACTTATCCGCCCCATCAAGTAACTGGAGTTTTTAAAAACACAGCAAGTAGAAACGTCGCCTTGTGGAGTCGGTCGGTCACGGCACTATCAAAAGATCGATGGAAGACGATAATACGACGCAATTACAGCCAGGCGATGAAGCACACAGTCAGGCGATGAAGCACACAGTTAGGCGATGAAGCACAGGTATACAAGCTGGGTCACAAGTGTGTGGGCAAGTGGGTCGCCAGCGCGGAGGAGGAAGAGGAGGAAGAGGAAGAGGAGGAGGAGGGAGAGGAGGAGGAGGAGGAAATTAACGCCAACAGAAATAATAAACAACTAACGCGTATTAAAGTAAAATGAGAGAGAGAGAGAGAGAGAGAGAGAGAGAGAGAGAGAGAGAGAGAGAGAGAGAGAGAGAGAGAGAGAGAGAGAGAGAGAGAGAGAGAGAGAGAGAGAGAGAGAGAGAGAATTCCGCATTCCGTAAGGGATTAGCGCCCGTCCCAGTACTGACCTGACCCCGACGCGTACCTGCACCTCTCGATCCTCATGGCCGGCCCCGCCCTTACTGACTCCACCCAGGCAGTCCACCGCCACCACAAAATTCAGTGGGCGGGACAGTCTGGCTATCCTGGGGCTAAATTTTGCTGTGTGTGTAGTTACACAGTAAGGCAAAAACCCTCGACAGCCTGCAGCCAACCAGACTGCCCAAATCTGGTGTGTAGACTGTCATAGGGAAGGTTCCTTTTGCTGCTCGCGCACCGAGGAGATTAGGAAGGCTCGGAATATACCCCACCCTGTCACCTACGAGGACGCTAAGGACGCCGCACCCACTTCCACGCCACCCTCCTCACAACCTAACCATCAGCCCCACCAGGCAACGACTAGAGAAGAGGACACTTCTACGCCACCTCCCTCACAACCTGGTCTACCTGTCGATCAGCCCCAGCAGATGACTGAAGCAGCCATCGAACTTAGGGAGGAGCTCTTGGGCAAATCCACCGAGGATTTGGTCGACATCGTACTCAAACTGAAGAACGAAAACTACACCCTGAAAAGCATCGTGAAGAACTACGAGCAACATGACGAGTGGATCCACCAACAGAGGGCATTGTTTGTTCAGGCCATTAGCACCATCGACGCCTTCTCGGCATCTAAACGAGCCCCCACTCTCTCCCCCGCCACTCAAGCCACCAGCTCCCTGCCCAGCAAAATAGACAGAGACTGGCAAGAAATTTGCTCCACCCACCCCGGCTGGCAGACCTGGTGGGGTTCAGGGAAGCCTAAGCCCCTGAGGAAAGTGACGACCGACTCTCCAGAGGATACACCTGCTCGCACTGCTGCCAGACCCACGCCCCAGCCTTCACAACCAAGCCGCCATTCCCAAACCTCCCCATCCCCCCCTGCCTTCCCAAACACTACCTTTGTCAATACCTCCCACCGTGGACCCACAGCCCCACGTCGCCCCCCTTACCCCTCCCGTCACCACGCACCTGCTGCTACACGCGGCGTTACCCCCAGAGGAAGACGGAACAACAACAACAACAACAGTAACACCAACACCAGCCACCGACAGGGAAGCAGCACACCAAACAGACCACACTGCGGCAGGTGCCTTCAGCGGGGACACACTCGCAACGACTGTAGCGTCATCGTCTGCGACTTCTGCGGGAAGAGAGGCCACACTCACGCTGAGTGCAGAAAACGGCAGGCAGACGAAAGGAACAGCCTGGAGTGCGCATTCTGTCTGCGACGAGGCCACGCCGCTGACACCTGCTACACCCGGGTAGCCGAGGAGAGACAGGAGCGCTTCCTCAGAACCCTACTGACGGAGAGACTCCAACTCAACCCACCACCTACCCCCACTCAAACACAACATCCACACCTCGGGCAGATCCCTGGAACAGCCAACAACAACTAACCGGCCATGACGCAGAACAGCCTTAGAATACTGTCAGCAAATGTACGAGGCTTCAGAACCAACGTTGGCGAGCTCACATACGCCGTCCTCAGGAACTGAACTGATGTGGTGGCGGCAGTTGAAACGTTTCTGAACGATGATTGTGTGACAACGTGTGACAGGATTCCTGGCTACTGCTACTGGGAGCGACGCGATCGGAAGGACAGACAGGGCGGAGGTGTGGCTGTTTGTTACCGGAAGGGCCTGCAGCTACAGCCACTCTCTGTCCCTGTCGCCGAGCACATGGAGGCCATGTTCTTCCGCTTCCTCCTCGCAGATATGAGCGCCGTACTTCTCGTCGCCCTGTATCGCCCTCAGTGGCAAGGCAGCGAGCCCCTCACCTTCCTCACCGACCAGCTGGACACCATCCTGACCACCTACGACTGCCAGAGCACAGCCATCGTGGGTGACATGAACCAGCATATGGTGAGCAGGGCCTTCACTGAGCTGACAGTGGTCCACGGCCTCACAAACCACGTCACCTTTCCCACCCACGTGCGTGGGGGCTCGTTGGACCCTGTCTTGACCGACTTGCCCGGGGACTCAGTGCACTGCCGCCCTCTGGAGAGAATCGGCAGCTCCGACCATAATGCGGTGCTGACTGAACTCGGCCTCAACCCCTCGCGTGAGGAAGCAAGGCAACGCGTCATCTGGCTGTGGCAGCGGGCAGACTGGCAAGCCATGAAGCGGGCACTAGCTGACACTGACTGGGACGCCACACTCAGTGATGACGTTGACCACAATGTGTCAGCCTTCTCTGCCACTCTCCTCCAAGCCCAGAGGCAGCATGTCCCTCACAGGGCATATAAAGCCGACCCACGCGACCAGCCGTGGTTCGGCTATAGGTGCCGACTGGCTGCAGAGGAGAAGTACAGCGCCTGGAGGCAATACAAGCGCCGTCCCTCCCAGCGCAACAAGGCTCTGCACCGCGCTGCATGCAAGGCCATGACAAGGACAGCAGCGTGGGCCAGGAAAAGGTGGGAAAACAGCCTCAGGAGGAAGCTGGCGTCCAACCAAGTTGACCCTAAGCAGTGGTGGTTCTTGGTGAAGGAGAGGCAAGGCATCGTCACGCAGGACAGGATCCCGCCTCTCAAGACGCCTGCAGGGGGCCTGGCAGTAAAGAACCAGGATAAAGCTGACCTTCTGGCAACCCACTTCAGCAGCAAGATGACTGTCGAGGAGCCAGACAGGCAGCCCCCCCTCCTCCCCCGTCTGGGTAACTTTGTCCTGGAAAACCTGGAAATCACGGAGGGCACAGTGGCCAAGCACCTCCGAGACACCAACACCAGGAAAGCCCCAGGCACGGATGACATCAGCCCTTTCCTGCTGAAGCACTGTGCGGGGGAGCTGTCGCACCCCCTCACACGCATCCTCAGACAGTGCCTAAGCGCAGGGGCCTGGCCGACCCTGTGGAAAGAGGCTCGTGTCACACCGGTTTTAAAAAAAAGGACAAAACGGACCCAACCTACTACCGCCCAATCTCGCTCCTGTCGGTTGTTAGCAAGATCCTGGAGCGGATTATTGCTGAGCAGCTGACGCGCCACCTGGAGGAGAACCATCTATTGTCTCCTCGTCAGCACGGGTTCAGGAGAGGTCGCTCAGCATCAGACCTCCTCCTCCTGCTCAGCAAGTCTTGGCATGACGCCCTGGACTCTGGTCGCTCCTCACTTGTTGTTGCCCTAGATATTGCTGGGGCATTCGACTGTGTGTGGCACAGGGGCCTCCTGGCCAAGCTCGAACAGCTCGGCATCACAGGACAACTGCTGCAACCGTTTTCGAGCTACCTGCACGGCCGGAGTCTGAGGGTAGTGATGAACGGGTGCTCGTCAGGCAGTTACCCAATCACTGCCAGCGTTCCACAAGGATCGGTACTGGGCCCGATTCTTTGGAACGCATACTTCGACGAGCTGCTCCGTGGCCTACCAGTGGCCTCAGCCTACGCCGACGACTGCACCCTGTCACACAGCTACACCAGGGAGGAAACTGCGAAGGTGATCGGAGCCACCAACCGCCATCTTGGTGACATCATGGCCTGGGGACGACGTTGTCAAGTTAAGTTTGCTGCCGAAAAGACCCAGGCCATGGTCATATCGCGTTCGGGGGAGGACGCCAGACTCCTGCAGGGACGGCTGAAGTTTGGGGACGACACCCTCGTCATCAACGACTCCATTAACATCTTGGGGGTGGAGGTCGACTTCAGACTCAGTTTCGACCGTCACCTGGAGTGTGTGGCGCGCAGAGCCTCCCTGAGGGTGACACTCCTGCGTCGCGTGCGGCACCTGCTCGACGCAGACGGGCTCCTGGGGCTGTACAAAGCCCAGGTGAGGCCCGTCATGGAATACTCCCCTCTCTCCTGGATGAGTAGTGCCCAATGTCACCTCTCGCTGCTGGACAGAGTGCAGAAGAGGGCAGAGCGACTCATCCGCGATGCCAGCAGCCTTCAGCAGCAGCGACCACATGGACAGCAGCTACATCACCAGCAGGACGCCCCCCGCTGCATGCTCGACAGCCTCGGGCACCGGAGAAGGGTCGGTGCCATCACAGTCCTACACAAAGCCCAGGTCCAACATACACCTCACCTAGCGGCACTACGGGTCACTTGGAGGAGGAGCCAGCACACCACGAGAGAGGCGGTGGCTAACGACCTCCTTGAAATCCCAAGAAACCGCACAGCCAGGTGCCAGAGGGCCTTCACGGGTAAAGTGGGCGTTAGGGCAATGAACACCCAACAGGTGAAGGTGGCGGCTCATGCCTGGTGTCGCACTCACCCGCCCTAGTCACATCTGCCTGAGCACAAGCACAACTAGTGACAATGCATTAAGATAGGCGATCTCAAGACAAAGGTCGTCTATAGCATGGAGACAATTTCCCCGCCCTTTTGTCATATATATCTTATGTTTAGAGAGAGAGAGAGAGAGAGAGAGAGAGAGAGAGAGAGAGAGAGAGAGAGAGAGAGAGAGAGAGAGAGAGAGAGGATAGAACGGGGCAGGAAGGAGTAGAGAGAAGGAATAGAAAAACATAAGAACATGAGAACGTAGGAGACTGCAAGAGGCCGGTAGGCCTGTACAAGGCAATTTTTCAATCTGACAATTGTATGGGCACTCACCACATGACTGCTCAGCCTGTTCCACTCATCCACCACTCTATTAGTAAACCAATGCTTGCCTATGTCCCTGTTGAATCGAAATTTATCCAGTTTAAACCCATTACTACGAGTC
>NC_066519.1:3602291-3613443 GCF_024679095.1 Eriocheir sinensis
ACAACTTGGGAACCTATAAACTTCACTCCTGTGGACGGCGCGTGGAACGGCTTCAAGAACAAACTCCTACAGGTAGAGAGAACAACTGTTCCTGTGAAGACTAGGAGAACAAATAATGCCATAAGCCCACCATGGATTACTACCCAAGTTCGACAGGCGATTAATATAAAAAAGAGAAAATACAACTTGCTAAAGGAAAAGATCACTGATGGGGCACGCGAACAGTACCATCAAAGCCTCTGAGCTTGCAGAACTCTCTTTCGACAGCGTAGACGCGACTATGAAAAGCAAGCTGCACGCGGAGCCAAGTCCAACCCGAAAAGTTCTTCACGTATATAAGAACCAAAAAGACGACAAAAAGCAATATCGGTCCCCTAAAAGATGAAAGTGACGTACTAACCCAGGGCAGCAGACAAATGGTCGAAATCCTAAACAAAAACTTCGCGTCTGTGTTCACGGTTGAGAACACCCAGCCCGTACCTAAGAGCCCTACCCCACCGATGGGAATCACAGCCCTAGAAATTGGCACAATCGACGGACGGGATGTGAAAAGTACCTAGATAAACTCGAGACAAACAAGTCCACCGGACTCGACGACTTATTACCTAGGCTGCTCAAGGAATTAAGCAGCAAATCCTCAAGCCACTCACCGCCAGCTTTAATCTGACACTACCACAAAACAAATTTCCAAAAGACTGGAAGCAAGCGGACGTAACACCGATCTACAAAAAGGGAGACAAAAGCGTGGCCTTAAACTACAGACCAATCAGCTTGATCTCAGTGGCGGGAAAAATTCTCGAGAAGATCATCAGAGACAAACTCGTTAAGTTCCTTGAAGACAACAACATTATTTCCGATGCTCAGCACGGTTTTAAGAATAAGCGATAATGCTTAACCAACTTACCGGATTTCTTCCAAGGTATCTGAAAACTGGGATAATCTTATCCCAAGTGATGTTATATATCTAGACTTTCAAAAAGCCTTTGACAAAGTGCAACACGAAAGACTCCTCAAGAAACTTAAGTCGGCGGGGCTAGACGACAATCTGACAATGTGGATCAAAGACTGGCTCACTGGAAGAAAACGACGAGATGTACTCAACGGACAGGCCTCCAAATGGCTCCAGGTCAAAAGTGGATATACAGGTATATATATATATATATATATATATATATATATATATATATATATATATATATATATATATATATATATATATATATATATATATATATATATATATATATATATATATATATATATATATATATATATATATATATATATATATATATATATATATATATATATATATATATATATATATATATATATATATATATATATATATATATATATATATATATATATATATATATATATATATATATATATATATATATATATATATATATATATATATATATATATATATCAACGACCTAGAACTAGGATTAAAATCCACTCTTTCAATACTTGCCGACGACACAAAGGTGGGTGGGAAGGCCCTCACGACAGCAGACTGCGAAATTATCCAGAGAGACCTGGACCAGATCACTCACTGGTCAGAAAAATGGCAGATGTCCTTCAACACTACCAAATGTAAAGTAATGCATATCGGATCCAGAAAGAGCAACTACACATACCACATGGGTGGCGAACCACTACGGGTAGTGCAATAGGAAAGAGACCTCGGGGTCACCATCAGCAGTGACTTTAAACAAACAAAACACTGCAAGTCCGCTTGTAAGAAAGCCAATACAATGCTCGGGTTCACGCGAGGAACTACGAATGCAAGACGCCGGGGGTTATGTTATCCTTGTATAATTCGCTGGTAAGGCCTCACCTGACATACGCCGTGCAATTGTGGTCTCCAAATTACAGGAAAGACATTGAGTTACTAGAGAGAGTACAGCTCCGCGCCTCGAAGATGATACCATCACTGAGGACGAAGCCTTATGAAGAGCGAGTCGAGCGACACAACCTCTTCACGTTGGAAAAGAGACGCCTGCGGGGAGACATGATTCAAGTCTTAAAGTACCTGAACAAGCTCAGCAATGTTGATCACTCCAAACTCTTCACGCTACATACTAACCTGAGAACAAGAAACAACGGAAAAAACATTTAAAGCAAAGTGATGCAATACCGACATCGGCAAGTTATTTCTCGAATAGAGTTGTTCGCTACTGGAACAGCCTTCCTGCAGAAGTGGCTAGCGCAGACAATCAGCTCCTTCAAGAAACGCATTGATCGCCACTTTGCTGCATCGAGAGTGAACTGAACATATCCAAGAGTAGGTACACAAATGCTTTAATCCTTCCCTCCAGGCCACTCCTATGGCTAACAGATTGATAAAATCACTGAAAGCAGGCAGCCTAGTTAAGAGCCAACAGGCTTTCTGCTGCCTGCTAGTCCATGTTTCCATGCTTCCTCCTGCTTTTTTTTTTTTACTTCCTATATTCATTTTTATTTTCCTCCTTTTCTTTAGTTTCCTTTTTCTTTTCCTCTTTCGTCCTCTTCCTCTTCATCTTTTTCCTCCTCCTTTCCTCCTTTCCTTCCTGCACGGTTCTTTTTTTCTATTCTTTTCTTCCTTTCCCTCTTTTCCTCATGTATCTTCCTCCTCTTCAACCTCCTTCTCTTCCTCCTTCTCCTCCTCTTCCTCCTCTTCCTCCTCCTCCTACTCTCTGCTATCACTCCTGACCAAGTACGTCATGGCAACACACACACACACACACACACACACACACACACACACACACACACACACACTGGCTGATCGTATCGGTGAATTCCTCTGTCATAGCAATAAGGCGATTCCAAGAGCTTCGTGTCTCCCCTGTAAATGGGAGGGAAGGAACATAAAAAACACAATGAAAGAACAAACAACAGCAGACCTGATGGTCCTTACGAGGCTGTTTGTGACAAGCTACACAAACTATCTAATCAAAGGTGGAAGATGAAGGACAGCAAAGGCGAAGGCTCCTCCCCACCCCCCCCATCCCTCCAGCCAAAGTTGGCAGGAAAGGAAAAAGAACCAAGCAGCATGGAAAAACTGCATGGAAATTATGTAGGAAA
Organism: Eriocheir sinensis; assembly: GCF_024679095.1. Taxonomy (NCBI): domain Eukaryota; kingdom Metazoa; phylum Arthropoda; class Malacostraca; order Decapoda; family Varunidae; genus Eriocheir; species Eriocheir sinensis. The sequence continues at coordinate 3,605,367 of NC_066519.1, forward strand.
GAGGAAAGAACTACCGTTACTGATACCACTAACCGGGCAATAAAAAACGGACAAGGACACCAGTATTCGAAAGAACTCAACGTTATTACGACAATGATTAATATCTTAGTTGCTGGTTGGATTCAAAATACTTATCTAGTCTATTTTTGATTGCCGTAACTGTTGTACTATGAACGACATCACAGGGTAGAGAATTCCAAATATTAACGACTCGATTGAAGAAGTGTTTGGCTTCGTGCAACGAGAATCTTTTACCACTTATCTTGAAGTTGTTATTTCTTCTTGTTCTATTTGATCAATCAACTGTAAAGTAATCTTCCACATTAATATCACTGAATCCTTTAAACATTTTAAACACTTCTATTAGATCGCCTCGCATTCTTCGTTTTGATAGGCTGAATAAATTTACTTCTTTAAGCCTTTGTTTATAAAATGAATTTCTCAACATAGGAATCATTTTTGTTACTCTCCGTTGAACCCCTTCTAACTTTTTTACGTCTTTTTTTCTGTAATAGGGAGACTAAAACTGTACATAGTATTCTAGATGGGGTTGACCCAGCGAATTATACAGTTTTAATATTCCTTTTTCCGATTTATTATTAAAGACTCGTCGGTTTTAACTACCTCTGAACAATGCTGACTGGACTTGAAATCGCTTGATATGGTGATTCCAAAATCCTTTTCTTTACTTACTGCAGAAAGTTGTTGGTCATTCATTACGTACTGAACGCGATTGTTATTGTTTCCGACGTGTAGCACTTTACATTTGTCAACATTAAATTTCATTTTCCATTGATTGGCCCAACGTGCAAGTCGATCTAGATCTGATTGTAATGCTTCTTCGTCGAGTGCCGTAGTTACCTTACTAGCGATTTTTGTGTCATCAACAAATTTTGATATTTTGCAAGTAAGCCCATCATCGATATTATTAAAATATATTAAGAAGAGCATGGGACCAAGCATTGATCCTTGAGGTACACCGCTTCTCACATCGAGCCAGTTAGATGAAACACCGTTTAGAACTACTGTCTGTTTCCGCTCAGAGAGCCAGTCCACAAGCCAATTCTGAATGTTACCTGAGAGACCGTACGCCAATAGTTTACTGAGCAACCGTTTGTGGGGAACCTTATCAAATGCCTTTTGAAAATCCAGATATGTGATATCTACTGATCTGCTTGCATCGAACACCTCAAAAATATTATGAAAAAGTTAGCTAAACATGAACGTTTACTACGGAAACCATGTTCTGAATCATTAATTATATTATTTTCTTCAAGGAATTTCACCATATTGTCGCGAGAGATAGTATCCATTAACTTACAAACAATCGATGTCAGGCTAAATGGTCGATAGTTTCCTGGATGAAACTTGACCCCCTATTTGAAAATTGATGTGACATTGGCTGGTTTCCAATCCGACTGAACTTTTCCAGCAGTTAAAGATTTATTGAATATGATAGAGAGCGGTTCACAAATTAGATGCTTGATTTCTTTTAAGATCCTAGGTGTAGTTTTGTCTGGACCAGGAGCTTTGCTTACCTTAATCTTTACATTTGTGGGTCAAATGATACTTTCTACGATGAACACGCCATATAAAATCTTTTCTGTCTTTCTAACCTCCGGCGGTTGAGGTGATAAACAATCTTCGTCGGTAAATACGGATGCGAAAAAAGTTATTTAGGAGGAGGAGGAGGAGGAGGAGGAAGAGGAGGTTACTTTACCTGGTTAGGCAATTAAAAAGGCAGAAACAGACCTCCCTTCCTCCTTGACCTCTCTCCTCCTCCTCCTCCTCCTCGTCCTGCAGCAGTATAGGTAATTAAAAGGTACATTTTATGCCCTCGAGGCCACGTAATTCCCTCCTCCTCCTCCTCCTCCTCCTCCTCTTCCTCCTCCTCCTCCTCCTCCTGCTCCTCCTCCTCTCCTACTCCTGCCCTCCATCTTTTCCCCCATCTGTCAAACTTTTCCCGCCTTGTCCACTTTCTTTGCTCATCTGACGCCAAACTTTCCGCGGCGGGCAGTGGCCTTCCCTCCTCCTGCTCCTCCTTATCATCATCATTATCATCATCATCATCATCATTATCATTATCCATCTTTTCTCTCTCCTCCTTATCTTTCTCCTTTTCCTCCTCCTTCTCCTTATTTTTCTAACTCCTCCTCCTTGTTTACTCCACACCCTTATCCATATTCTCTTTAAGAACATAAGAACGTAAGAACGTAGGAGTCTGCAAAAGGCCGGTAGGCCTGTACAAGGCAGCTCCTTTGAACCTAAGCTCCCGTGTATCTAACCCCACCTAATATCGCTGTCCATGACTTTATTTAATATTTTTTTTTAATGTGACAATTGTATTGGCACTCACCACATGACTGCTCAGCCTATTCCACTCATCCACCACTCTGTTAGTAAACCAATTTTTGCCTATGTCCCTGTTGAATCTGAATTTATCCAATTTAAACCCATTACTACGTGTTGTACCCGATTCTCTTACCAACAAAACCTTATGAATATCCCCTTATTAAAGTCCTTCATCCATTTATAAACCTCGATCATGTCTCCACGCACCCTTCGCCTTTCTAGAGAATGCAAGTTTAACTGTCAGACAGACAGACAGACAGACAGACAGACAGACAGACAGACAGACAGACAGACAGACACAGACAGACAGACAGACAGAAAGACACAGACAGAAAGACACAGACAGACAGACAGACAGACAGACAGACAGACGAAGGGAAAGGAACGGGAGGGGGAACAGGTGGGAGGGAGTAAGGAAGAGAGAGGGAGTGAGGAAGAGGGAGGGAGGGTTGGAGGAGAGTGAGGAAGGAAGGGAGAGAGGATGGAAAGAGATAAAAAAAAGCAGGAAGAGGAATGGGTGAAAGGAGAGAGAGAGAGAGAGAGAGAGAGAGAGAGAGAGAGAGAGAGAGAGAGAGTTTTATGCACACGAATGAATGTAGGTATGAAGCTGTTTATGAGGTAATTATAAATATATGAAAATGCAAATAAAGTGTTTGCTCGTCGATGTGCCGCAGGTTTGCCGCCGATAGAACGGCGGTCTGCCGCCGGTAGGCCGGCGGTCTACCGCCGACTGACCTGCTGCAGTCGCCGGTCGGAGAGATCGAAAATCGTATATGGTCGCCGGTCTACCGCCGATAAACTGCCGGCATACCGGCGGTAAGCCGCCGGTCTACCGCAGGCAGACCGGCGGTGAGCCGCCGGTCCCGGTATTATTGCCTATTTTGTCGGCGGTCAGGCCCCGATCGGCTTATCGGGAGTCATCGGGGACGATCGGGACCGGGAACGGGAATTTGTGAGAGCCCCTTAACAAAGATGATTCCTAGGTTGAGAAATTTTTATATGAACAAAGGCTTAAAGAAGTAAATTTATTCATCCTATCAAAACGAAGAGTGCGAGGCGATTTAATAAAAGTATTTAAAATGTTTAAAGGATTCAGTGATATAAATGCGGAAGATTACTTTACAATTGTTCGAGCAAATAGAATAAGAAGAAATCACAATTTGAAGATAAGTGGTAAAAATTCTCGTCGCACGGAGCTAAACACTTTTTCTTCAATCGAGTTGTTGATGTTTGGAACTCTCTACCCTTTGATGTCGTTGACAGTACAACAGTTACGGCCTTCAAGAATAGATTAGACAAGTATTTTGAATCCAACCAGGAACTAAGATATTACTCATTGTCGTAATAACGTTAAGTTCTTTCGAATACTGGTGTCCTTGCCCGCTTTTATCGCCCGGTTAGTAGCAGTAGCAGTTAGTAGTAGTTAGTAGCAGTAATGGTAGTTCTTTCCTCTTTCCTACATAATTTCCATGCAGTTTTTCCATGCTGCATGGTTCTTTTTCCTTTCCTGCATTCATTGGCTGGAGGGATGGGGGGGGGGGTGGGGGGTGGAGAGGAGCCTTCGCCTTTGCTGTCCTTCATCTTCCACCTTTGATTAGATAGTTAGTGTAGCTTGTCACAAGCAGCCTCGTAAGGACCAGCAGGTCTGCTGTTGTTTGTTCTTCCTTTGTGTTCCTTTGTGTTCCCTGTCCTTCCATCCATTCCCTTCCTTCTCCTCCTCTCCGTAGGATTCCTTCGCTCCCCTTCCATTTCTTCCTTCACTCTTTCCTTCCTGTTTTCCTTGTGTTCTTCATTCCTTCATTCCTCCCTCCCTTTCTTCCTCCTTTCTCTCTTTCATTCTTTTCTTTCCTCCTTCCATCCTACCTTACTTTTTTTTTTTTCTTCAAACTTTCCTTCCATTCATCTTCTCTTCCTTCCAATAACCTATCTTTCTACCATTCTCCCCTCTTTTCTCCCACCTTTCCCTCCTTCCTTCCTTCCTTCCTTCCATCCTTCCAAATTACTGTTCCTTTTTACCTTCCTCCCTTCTTCCCCCTCCCACCTTTCTTTCACCCGTTCCTCCCATCCCTTCTCTCTCCCACCTACCTTACCCCGTTTCCTCCTCGGGGCAGGGCGCTTACACGGCGGAGAAATTCCTCCAAGCCACAGAGTCTCAATATCCGCTTGTGTGTGTGTGTGTGTGTGTGTGTGTGTGTGTGTGTGTGTGTGTGTGTGCGCGTAAAGAAGACGAGAGTAATGCCTAGGAATACAAAACAACAACAACAACAACAACAACAACATCCAAGGAAAAGTCATCATCAGCATCAGCATGACGGACAAAGGCCTTTCCCAGCATCATCCACCTCTCTCTCTCTCTCTCTCTCTCTCTCTCTCTCTCTCTCTCTCTCTCTCTCTCTCTCTCTCTCTCTCTCTCTCTCTCTCTCTCTCTCTCTCTCTCTCTCTCTCTCTCTCTCTCTCTCTCAGTCATCAAGAGGAAAATTAAGAAGGAAAATGTAAAGAAACACACCAAAATACTACAACAGCCCCCCCCCCCTCATAACCCCCTCCCGCAGCCTTCCAACAACAACAGCAACAATAAAAAGATGTGAGACTCAGGCACAATTTCCCCTTTTGAAGCGATTCTTAGATTTCTTGCCGGGGAACCGAGGCGACCGAGGCAGGATATGGGAGTTCCGGCGGGAGGGAGGGACGGAGGGAGAGGGGGAGGGAGAGAAGGAAGGAGAGGGTTAGAGAGGGAGGGAGGGGAAGGAGAGGCAAGGAAGAGAGAGGAAGGCAGAGTGAGGTAGAGGGAGGGAGAAGGAAAGAGAAGGGGGACAGGGAGAAAGAGGGAGAAGGAGGGAGAAAAGGAGAGAAAGGGAGAAGAGTGGGAAAGAGAGAAATGGAGGAGGTAGAGGGAGAAGAGAGAGGGAGGGAGAAAAAGGGAGCTTTGATAATGTATTGAGATATACACATACATCTATCAGTATCAGTATCGCCTTCACCCCACCCCTGCTTTATTTTGTCCTTACATTACCTTACAATACATTACATTAAATTTCCCTACACAGACACAACTAGTACACTGTTATTGCCTTGTTTTACGCGTCACGTCTTTGCACTTTCCCGTCATCTTTATTATTAAACATCCATATAAGTTGGTCAGTCACGTTCGTAAGCTGCTGATTCCGAAAGCTGCACAGAACTAGGCGCTCCAAGACGTAGTGTTGTAGGGTGTGGGATTTTGGTTTGTTGCAAAGACTGCAACAGATATCCTGCTCTGCCTTCTTCACCCAGGGAATGAGAGAGAGAGAGAGAGAGAGAGAGAGAGAGAGAGAGAGACTTACATAGATTTACATAGAAAATCAGACCACACAGACCCCATGGTCCAGACTAGGTGGTCTGTCCTTAAACCTAAGTGATTTTACATTAATCAGAAGGCTCCTAAACGTTGCATTTCTACTCTAGTTTATATTAAGTTGAAGGAAGTGACGGTCGAGCTTATTTTTGAAGGAGTCAATTGTGTTACACTGGACCACTGATGGTGGAAGCTTATTCCATTCTCGCACTACAACGTTGGTGAAGAAAAATTTGGTGCAGTCTGAATTTACTTGTCTACATTTGAGTTTTACGCCATTGTTCCTCGTGCGCAAAGTGTCATCGATCATAAACAATGTTGATCTGTCTACATTCGTGAAACCATTAAGTATTTTAAAACATTCGATCAGTTTTCCTCGGAGGCGACGTTTCTCAAGAGAGAACATGTTAAGGGTAGAAAGCCTTTCTTCGTAGGATTTGTTGCGCAAGGAAGGGATCATTTTCGTTGCCCGACGCTGAACACCTTCTAATTTAGCAATATCTTTTGCATGGTGGGGAGACAAAAACTGTACCGCATATTCCAAGTGGGGTCTGACTAAACTATTGTAGAGCGGGAGTATTACATCTTTATTCTTGAATAAAAAGTTTCTTTTAATGAAGCCCAACATTCTGTTCGCTTTATTTGCTGCATCGATGCATTGCTGTGAGAATTTGAGGTTTGACGCGATTTTGATCCCCAAGTCCTTGACGCATTGAACGCTTTTGAGTTTAACGCCGTGCATTTCGTAATCGAACTTCTTATTCCTCGTTCCAACTTGAAGGACCTGGCACTTGCTTACGTTAAAGGGCATCTCCCATCTATCCGACCAAGCTGAAATTTTGTGCAAATCCTCTTGGAGGCTTTGCCTGTCTTCGTCAGTGAGAACCGAGTTACCAATCTTTGTGTCGTCTGCAAATTTACTAATGCGATTATTGAGTCCAACATCCACGTCGTTGATGTAAATAATGAAGAGCACTGGGCCAAGAACCGAGCCCTGAGGGACGCCACTAGTGACCGGCGCCCACTCTGAGTTAAATCCGTCAATCACTACTCTTAGTTGTCTGTTGCTCAACCAATTCGCGATCCATTGGTGTACTTGACCGTCAATACCTATTTGCTTTAATTTGTAAAGTAATTTATGATGTGGGACTTTATCAAACGCTTTCTGGAAATCAAGATTGAGATATATATATATATATATATATATATATATATATATATATATATATATATATATATATATATATATATATATATATATATATATATATATATATATATATATATATATATATATATGCCTCCTCTTGGCCTTCAAATCTGTGCCTCCGGGCTGTAACCCTACCGGGTGAAACTCTTTCGCCTCTGCCTGTCAACATCTACCTTTCCTTCTTGCTGGAAGTATGCCTTCATACAGCCTGTACCTAAGAAGGGTGACCGCTCCAATCCCTCAAACTACCGTCCTATTGCTTTACTTTCTTGTCTATCTAAAGCTTTTGAATCACTCCTTAACCGGAAGATTCAAAAGCACCTTTCCACTTCTGACCTTCTATCTGATCGCCAGTATGGGTTCCGCAAGGGGCGTTCTACTGGTGATCTCTAGCTCTTAACTGACTCTTGGTCATCCTCTTAGCCGTTTCGGTGAAACTTTGCTATTGCGCTGGACATATCAAAAGCTTTTGATAGGGTCTGGCACAAATCTTTGCTTTCTAAACTACCCTCCTACGGTTTCTATCCTTCTCTCTGTACCTTTATCTCCAGTTTCCTTTCTGACCGTTCTATTTCTGCCGTAGTAGACGGTCACTGTTCTTCCCCTAAATCTATTAACAGTGGTGTCCCACAGGGTTCTGTTCTATCTCCCACTCTTTTTCTGTTGTTCATTGATGATCTTCTTTCCAAAACGAACTGTCCTATCCATTCCTACGCCGATGATTCCACTCTGCATTATTCAACTTCTTTTAATAGAAGACCCACCCTTCAGGAACTTAACGACTCAAAGCTGGAGGCTGCAGAACGCTTAGCCTCAGACCTTACTATTATTTCCGATTGGGGCAAGAAGAACCTGGTGTCCTTCAACGCCTCAAAAACACAGTTTCTCCACCTATCCACTCGACACAATCTTCCAAACAACTATCCCCTATTCTTTGACAACACCCAGCTATCACCTTCCTCAACACTAAACATCCTCGGTCTATCCTTAACTCAAAATCTCAACTGGAAACTTCATATCTCATCTCTTACTAAATCAACTTCCTCGAGGCTGGGCGTTCTGTGTCTCCGCCAGTTATTCTCCTGCACAGTTGCTGTCCATATACAGGGCCTTGTCCGCCCTCGTATGGAGTATGCATCTCATGTGTGGGGGCTCACTCACACAGCTCTTCTGGACAGAGT